>NW_010406459.1:67806-70092 GCF_000710305.1 Buceros rhinoceros silvestris | reverse complement strand
TTTTCGGGGGCTGCCGCTGCCACGGCAGACAGACGGACAGACGGACAGGAGGGGCTGCTCCGGTGCTGTGCAGAACCAGTTCTTCCCGGGGACGCCGGCCCCGTGGTGCTGCGCTCACAGCTCTCGACGGGCTGCGCTGGGCTCGTGTCCCAGCGGTGGGTGGTTTGGTGGTGGCTGCGCGGCTGCTGGGCTGTAAGCTGCTGGGGACAGGGACCCGCAGGCAGCTCTGCCTTTGTCTGTGGTTGTTGGCCTTAGCTGTTAATCTGAGTTTCTGCTGTCACTGATGTTAACACTTCACGTTTATATCCTAATCTTTGCGCTGCTGAATGTGAGTGGTGGAGCTTCTACACCAAAGAGGAAGAAACAAATGCAGACAAGAAGTGGCCTCTACAAGGACTTACACAGCAAGTGACTCCCCGCTGCCCGTGTTTTGCTCCAGCTAAGTGGTGTGCAGGAGCGTCTCAGAGGACAGTCAGCCCCGTGGTGCTTTTTAGTACCTCTTAGAGACATGTGAAGATCAGAAGTTAATTTTCATGCCTCTTCTATAGCTGCTTTATAATTAATTTCTCTGAACCAGTTTGTTTTTCTGCTGCCAAACACTTCAATGCTTATATGTAAATTATCAACATCTGAAGCCTTCTTTCTTTAGAGAAGAATACGGGGCAATCATCAGATAAAAGTCATTACATATTCAGAGCTATTCTGCTCCACTGATAATAAAACATTCTTAGGGGAAGGTGACCTTTTTACAGTAGACTTGTTAATGTCAGGACTTCAGAATTGTCTTTTTTCATTACAAGTCTTACCAAAAACATTAAAAAGACTGAAGTTTATGATCTTAAAGATGTGTCAAAGCGCAACCGTTAAAGACGTTTTCACAGAATGTTATTTATATAACCCATTTTTTTGTGTTTCGTGTGGCAAGTATTGTGAGTCTGAACAGAACTCTACATTCATGACTACTTTCTATTTCCGACCTTACTCTAGAAATTCCAGGTGCGGTTTCCTGCACTCACGTTTATGGGCTTGCAAATCTCCCCGGCTGCCTGGGCAGTGCGATTGAGTCGGCCTCCAGCTGAGATGGACTCACTCAAACTGCCACGTGCCTTTGAGGTGCAAGTGTTGGGGAGCAATTTTTAGGCGAGGACTTACGGAATTACTCTGCCAAGGGAGAAGATGAAAACTGTATTGTATAATTTAAACCTAAGTTTAAATAAAAGCTGCTCCTACCAATTCTAAACATGGAAGAGGATGTTAACTTCCCTTGGGAAGGGCTAGACAGCTCTTTGAGAGGAATCCCATTAGAGCACTTATTACACTAAAAATATGTGCGTGGGATGACAGTCCTAAAGAAGCATAACTCAGAGGGCGCGAGCTAGGAAGAAAAGCTGAAAGATGTAGCATATAAAGCTGCAAGTTATCAAAAGGCCGCTGCTGTGGTTGATGTTCAGGAAGGATGTTGATATTATTAGGTACGGGCTCAGCTACAGGCATTTGAGCTTTGCGACAAGGTGCAGCTCCATCGTAGTGCACGTAGTGCATGTTTCTAAGTTGGGGGTGTGCTCGGGTGTGCCCTGAATTGCTGTCTGCCTCGGGCAGAAGGTGGATCATGTGTAGAGCCCTGCTGAGAGACGAATATGAAAACAGGGAGATTTTCTTGTCTTTAATTTCAGAGTTTGAACTCAGCAGTTTGGCTAAGTGCTGCCACTGTGTTACTTGCCTGACCTGGGCCAAGGCTCTGCAGTAACAGATAAATGACATTTTCATTGCCTGGGACGTGCTGGGAGCTTGATTCTCCAGAACTGGTCTCAGTGAAGCCCAGGAAGCTCCAAGGAAGAGATGAGTGACAATGAAAAGCTGAAACTAAATAAGTCTAGTTGGTGGGAGTCTTTTATTTTTTAGTTAAATGAACTATTTGTGAAACTGTTGTGAAAGCGGAGAAGACGGTTTGAAACATTTCAACTGAAATGAGTGACAGGCTTTAGAAGAGGAAGAAAAAGGTGGAAAAAGAGAAAACTGGGACTTAATTTCCGAAATTCACCTTTGAAAACATTGATGAGGTTGAAAGGTGAGCCCGTTTATCCAGTGACTTATGGTGATACGTGCAAGTAACAGCTTGATAAGGCTCCGTCACCAAATATTGCTGCACACGTGAGGAGAACATCAACTCCTTCAAATGTGAAAGCCTTTTTGTGCTGCATTTGTGCACTGAGCCCAGGGTAGTTCTATTAAAACTCATGCCCTCTGCTGTTTTGGATTTCCATCCCGCCCTGGCACAGCCGGTGA
>NW_010406459.1:67297-67648 GCF_000710305.1 Buceros rhinoceros silvestris | reverse complement strand
GAATGCAGCCCCACTTGCCTGCACTCTGGTGTCTTTCCAAAATCAATATTTTAAAGAAACCGAGATTATTCCTCCTACTGGAATCATGATTCATGCAACGATAGCATCAATATTAATACAATAATCGAACTTTAATTTCAGTTGCTAAGTAACCTATCATCCCCACAGAGCAAACTGGACTCGAACCAGAACATCTGAAAATGGAGAAAACATAATATGAAAAAGGAAATACTAAGGGGGTGGGAGGTGGGGGGAATGTCAGTCAAGTACCCGTTCCTGCAGACCCATCCTCCTGGCTCAGCTAAAGGCTGCGATCTTCCTTTCTCAGATGCCCCTTGCTGCCTTGTCTCC
>NW_010406459.1:61220-67046 GCF_000710305.1 Buceros rhinoceros silvestris | reverse complement strand
CTGTTCAACCCCCCTGCCACTCGGTACTCAAAAGGTAATTGTCGTAAAGAACAACAGAGTAAATGTACCCCGTGAAGATCATTCTGCTGCGTGGGTGACGTCTGTAAGGTTTTTCTGCTTGAAATGTGAGTCAGTAAGAGTCTGAGTCTCCGAAGGCCAAACAGAGTTCTCAGTCCGGGCACTTTTCATGGCAGAAACGTCCAGCTGCTGCCACGCTCACGTCACCTCTCGTGAGCTCTGCTTTCATCCCTGGCAGCCGCTGATGCTCCTGGCCAGGGGGCAGGCCTGGGGCTGTGCTAACCCCAGCTTTTGGCTGTGGTCTCGGTGGCCGTAAGGCAGGTGGGTGCTGCTCAGCTGGGACCAGTGTGATGCTCAGCACCCAGGCTCTGAGCCGTCCCCACTCCCCTGCTGGCGCTTGGAACTGCCAAAGCTGCGCCACAACCCCAGCGCTCTCGTCCCATTGCTGGCAAAAAGGGCCATGTTCTGCACTGCTGGTGTTCTACTGAAATAAAGAATCAAGAAGAAAGTTACAGAAAAATAATCTTATTTTCTTTTTTTTTGTTTTTGTTTTTGTTTCTGCACACTTCTGAAGATGACCAATTCAGTGTTTTTCTCCTGGCAAAATATTTTGTCAGGGAAATCCCAGAGAGCTCCATTTCTGCTGTTTGGAGGTTGTCTAACGGATTTCAGTGTGGCCGGTTTAGATGTGCGGAGAGCTGGGATTAACAGAAGAGAGGAAATTTACTTATCTCAATAGCTCTTTAAGTAAAAAGTAAGTGCATTTAAAAGAGGGAAGCCCGTGCAAAGTATTTCCGTTGTACTGGTTTTTTCATTAAGCATTATCTTGAGAAGCCCAACGAAGTCTGTTTATCTAGGAAATGAGATTCTGTTTTGGTAGATGATGCACGTGGAGGTTGGGAAAGGCTATCGGAGCCAGCTGGTGCAGAAGGAAGAAAGAAAAGAGGTCATTCATTATAATTTTTCCTCATGGTTGCCAGCAAAACAGAGGAAGGAACATGTCCTCTGGGATTTCCCAGCTGGCAAGAACATCCTTACAGGCTGACTTCCAAAGACACCAGCAAATGGAGGGGAAAAAAATAACAGTAAATCACTGGAGACCTACATCTGCGTGGATTCCATCAGCGTGTTGGCTAGTGCTCTGGTTGTTTTAATCTGAAGAGCTGCATGATAATGTGAAGTAACAAAAAATAAGACCCCCAACTCTCGGACCATACCCAAACTGCTCCTATTTTTGTTTTTCAGGGCTCATCAGCGTTTCTCTGCCTTTTCCATCTCTGCCTTGCTGTGCTTTCCTCTTCCTAAAGAGCAGTCTGCCTTTTGGCCCCGTGTGATCCCTGTGCAGAGCACGGCACGGCAGAGCAGCGGCTGGCAGGTCTGTCGCGGTCAGCAGGATGTTTTTTCATTTTCCAGACATCAGCTACCTCATTTTCCACTGACTGTAATTTCCTTCTTGTCTCTTTAATTAGCTCACCTAATGCATTGGCTGCAAACAGCGACCCAGTCTGCTCTTTCTTCTTTTCACATATCGATACATCATCCGCTGTGACTACTAATTTATGCAGACCCAGCTGTCCTGCTCCCTTGTCTTTCCTCTCGCTTGCTTGTTTATCCACCTGAGGTTTGGTGCTGCGGGACGGGAAGCCGTCTGACAGCAGGGCTGCCTGCCCATGCTCGCCACGAAGCGCACGTGCTGAGCTGGACCTAGACACCGAACAAGAACATTTGGGGATCAAAAGTTGCCGAAGGGCAAGAGCAGTCTCTGTGGCATTTATTTACACAAAGGCAGTGCAGGCAAGCTTCCATCCCTTTCCCAAGTCTTCTGGTGCTCCTGCAGAATTGCTATTAAATGATCATCATTCCTCAGGAACCTTGAACCTGCCTGGATGGGGAGACCGGCAGGTGCTCGGCAGTTTTCACTTGGATTTATCACCACTGCAAACAAATGAAATCATGGCAAACTCTGTAGCTCACGTAGCCGCCATGGAGTTGATGGGCTTTGTGGGCAGGCGTCTGCTTAAAGTGGACAAGTTTGTGCTAATCATCACCAGATCTCACCTGATTTTTTCTGAGTGTCGTTCACACTGTGTGGTCATGGCATAGCCGTTGGCAGAGGTGCTCAGTGTTGTCCCCTGAGTTTGAAAGGAGGTTCCACAGCATGTGCCAACCTACCCTTGAATGAGAACACAGAAGCCTTTTTCCCACAGGCTGTTCTCAGGGATGTTCTCCCTCCGAGCAGTCCTCATCAGCTCTGCTTAATTATCTCTTCTCTCCCCACAGGTTCCCCTGTGCTGCTCTGATTTAGCATCTCTGTGGTTCTGCCTCAGCTGGAGTTCCCAGGTTCCAGCTGCTGGGTCTAATCTAGATTTTTCCTTAAACATGTGGTATGTGATTTATCACTGCAGGCACAAGATCTTGAGTAGTTACTCCAGGCCCACTGTCACCCTCAGGTGGTTAGTTGCTGTGGTACCTGCTATCAGCCGAGTTCCAGTAATTAATTGCAAATCCTAATCCTGTTTATAAGATCTGGTCTGAAGAAATGAGAAAAGCTTGCAGAAATTTATTTGATTTTTAAAGAAATTTCATTTTAATGTCTTAAAATTCTGAATTTTCAGTTAAAGCAGGAAGGGGAATTAAATCAGCTTTGGGAAGTATCCTTTTTTTTTCCCCTGCTTCACTTCATTTGGATGGTTTTGTTTCAAGACATCATCCAGGAGCACTGAGGTCAGTGAAAATTTTGCTGTTGACTTCAGTTGCAGCAAGATGAGACGCTGGAGGCAGATTGGAGTTACATGGGGCTGGAATACGGAACAGGGCTGCTGTAGCAGCGTCCCGCTCGACAGCTGGGGGAGGAACAGGCTCACCGGCCCTGGAGGAGTTTTGACGAGCCCATTGTGCAGCTGTTCGGGTAGATGGACAGATCCTTGTCCCTATCAAAGAGGAGTGACTCTGCTGAAATTGGTGGTGCAGAAGCAGACCCCAGCCCACGACTCCTGCTCCATCACCAGAGCGGATCACACCTCCGCTGGCAGGAGAGTATCTGGTGTTACCCGAGCAGAAAGCTCACCTCCTGCCAGGTGAGCAGTTTAGCTCGCTGAGCTTAATGAGGTTGTTGTTAATCCGCCGATCGCTGCGTTTGTCTTGCAGTGATAAATGATGATAAAGTGAGCTGCAGTGCTCGGTCTGCGGAGAGCCGGGTGAGCAGTGGTGAGTTTCCTTAAGCCACCTTGCACCATTTTAGGAAACAGCCTCATGTTGCCCCTCGGGATGGGGAGACACATAAGCCCTTGTGTTCCCAGCCCACCTTGTGGAGAGAATGGCTGCCTGCAGTGCAGCCGTAGCCCTGTGCAGCTCCCGAGCCCTGCCCAGCACCAGGTCTGCAGGGTCTGCTGGGGCTGCTTTATCTTGAAATAAAGCCTTGGTGAATTCACAGGACGAAATGGTGTCTGGTAAATAATAACAGTAATGGGGTACATTTGACTTTTGCTTTCTGCCGGTGAGTGTAGCTGATGGCAAGTTGCGAAGTCCCTGTTTGCTCAGACTTAACAGCACCAGTATGCTCCAGTTACCTCTGCTCCCGCTCAGGATGCTGCCCCAGCCGCACTGTGCGCTGCCGAGCCACACTGGGCGGCAGAGACAGAGCCCTCAGCAAGGGCACCGCCACGCTCCCAGTCGAGGCAATTTGCAGCTTGGGAAAACTTGACATTTTAGATTCTGGTTCTCCAGGAGCCGTGTGTGGCTGGATGCCGGGATGCAGCGGTGCAGCCCCTGCGCCGGGGTTTCAGCGGAGCCGTCTGTCCATGTGGGGCAACCAGCTGCTTCCCGGCTTTGCAGCAGGGAAGCAACACTGTGTTTTGTATTGCTGAGATTTTCTTAGTGTCTGGGCAAAATTCTCTCTAGATGAACCATTAATCTGGTATTTCAAAGGAACTTGGAGATTCTCAGCTCCTCTCGTTCTGCTTTTTCAAAGGCGAAAGGAGAAATTAATCACAAATGCATGAGAGGAGGGAGTGCTACAGCGAGGGAAAGCTCTGAACGTGGTGCTTAGTGGAGCTAAATGAGCTGTTGCCTTCAAAAACCGAGCTGAGAGTTGGGGGAGATGGTAAACGTGTGCTTGGACAGCACGAGTCAAGTGTCTGACATGAGGAGTGTGGGCGTGCTGGGAGAGCTGCGTGAGTGGTTTCAGCACGAGCTCTTACCTTCGTGCTGCAAACCAAAGCCGCTAGAGCTGTAGGAGGAAGCGAGGTCAAAAGGCAAAAATCACTATTAAACACACAAATTTTGCTGACTTCCGATGGGCGTCAGGTCCTCCGGTGCCTCTTGTGCTTTCAAAAAAATAAAGGACCTTGATTAAAGCAATCACAACAGAGAGTGAGCCAGGACTTGGTAATTGTAGGGAGCCTTGACATTGTCTTCTGAATATGCTGAGGGCAAATTATCCACAGCAAATTGCTTTGATCACAGCCTCCGTTATTTGGTCTTAATCCTAATGTGATACCTTAGGCTAGACGATAAAATTCTCCTATTGCAAACAAATTCTACTTCTTCTTTTCCTTCGCCTGAGGGTTTCAGTCGTTCTTGCCGATGTGATTTTTGAAGGTAGGCTTCTGCTGCTTTCCTCCTTCCAAACCATGCATTTTTCACGGTTCTGATTTTTCTGCAGCTATTTATTTTTCCTTTGAAGGAAAGTAGAAATCAGCCCTAAATAATCTACTTGATTTTTATCTGAGGCAGCTGTGCTGGGACAGAACCCATCCTTCAGATCTGTTACCTTTTACACAACAGAGATAAATTAATTACAGGGCTTTCCCCTGACATCCAGGCTCTCGCCTGCAAATGTTCACATAAAAGATGAATGACAATGAGATTCTCATTACAGCTTGATGAATTAGCCTTTTCACTCCAGTTACAGCAAAGTCTACTTCATGGTCAACAGCCTTGTTTAGGCACAGCCATTTTTTTCCCCTCTCTTTGAATTCAAGTCAAACAGTTGCTGTCAAACAGTTTCTCTTGGTGCAATCTGTTATTTTGCACTGCCCATCAGAATTTTTTACTTTTCCAGAGAATTTGCCACACTGGTTTGCCAGGAAAAATGTTACCCAGCAACAGCATCTTCCGTATTTTCTTTACTACAGCATGTGGCAAACCAAGGGCTGCCTTGGGAAGTGGGGCTGTCCGTAGGACAGAGGAAGGACCCAGCCAGTGCAGGTGCAATCCTGTGCATAATCCTCTCAGAGAAGGTAAGCCCAGCCACTTGCCCACGAACCTCAGTGTCTCGGTAGACGAAGCTGGCAAGACGGGTGGGAGGGGAGGTGGCCCGTGTCCCCGTGGCAGTGCTGGCCACGGCAGTGCTCCTGAGGCCCGGGCAGCGGGTGCGTCCCTGCTGCAGCCAGCACTCTTGGGCAGTCAACCCCGTGCCGTGTCCGCCTGCCTCTGCTGATGGCGGGGTTGGGGACCTTGCAAGTGAGACTGAGCCACGGGGTCTTCAGCTCCAAGTTAAAGACAGCCGTTCTGAAATCCTGCTCCGTTTAATCCAGTGCATGTCTCTCGTCTTCCCAAACCCTATTTGGGAGACCCCCTTTGCCAGCTTCAGGACCTGACCTCTCTGTTGTGCTTCCTACCTTTGTTCCCACTCATTAACGTTTTCGTTTTATGTATATATTTTTTAAGTAGCATAAATAACATAATAACATAAATATTTTATTTGGCCGGGGTGGGTGTTGTAGTACAAAAGCCGAAGGGAAGGAAAACCTGTGATCCTCCAGTAAAGTGCGGCAGGGTGGCAGCTGGTGTGGCAGAGCTTGGTGT
>NW_010406459.1:50971-61119 GCF_000710305.1 Buceros rhinoceros silvestris | reverse complement strand
GAGCTTGGTGTGTTCCTGACGGAGCAGAGGGGACACGGCTCCTGCCCCTGTCCCAGCCCTGCTGCAATCCCTGTCTGTCTCGACGAGCTCTTGGGGCTGCGATTTAGTCACAATGCAGGGCGCACATTGCAGCTTTCATCTTCAGGTGGATGTGCAGTAAAGCGGTGGGATTTCAAGGGCAGGAAGGTGGCGTGGGCTCCAAGCCGGGTGCCAGTGGTTACCCGCTGCAGCCTGGTGCGGGAAGGGCTGATGGCAGAGGGCTCGCTGCTGTAACGGTTTGCTTCTCCCAAAACAACTGAGCAGAGATGCCTGTAGTGTGAAAATGAACGTGCCTAAAGCTGTTCACCTCGCTGAATGCAAACTTCACCTGTCCAGAGATTCTGTAGCAGTGCAGATGCTGAAATAATGTCTCTGAGAGCCTGTGGCCTGTGTTCTCTGATTTGTTCTGAGGCGTCTGCCCCTGGCTGCTGTCTCCATCAAGGCACTGCCTCGACCGGCCTCTTGACCTCATCCAGGGAATGGAGGCGATCTGCAGCAGCGTTGGGAAGGAGTGCCTACAGCTGCACGGCCATCCGAGGAACCCGCAAGGGTTCCCAGCAAGGGAAAGGTTGGTGCAAACCCTCTCTGCAGTGCTCTGAGTTAGTGACTGGGGAATGGACTGGGAAATACTACCAGTTCTTCCATACAAACTGGGTGCGCACACACAATCATCTTGTTGATGCATAACGCGCTGTAGAGTTACAACTGAAGTAAGCGTTAAGTGGAGCAGGAGGGATGCGTGCAGAGGATTTTGCTAGGAGTTACACACACGTTCATCTCTTCCCCATTTGTGAGAAGGTGGGACAGCTGGGGGTACAGCCCCCCGCATCTCCCCCCGGGAGAGGCAGCCCGAGCGGGCTGCAGCGCAGGGACACTGTGTTTTCAAGGGCACCAGTGCTATTTTGCCAACCCGTTCTGCTGTGAGAGGCCAAATGGTTTCCTTGGGTAATTTGGAAAGCTATTGTCTACAGAAAAACAAAATAACTGTCCCTGCCAGGTGCTGTTTTACAAAGGAAGAACATTGCGTTTCTTGCCTGTAGTTCTTGGCGGTTTATCATGGTCATTTGCTTCTATCTTTTAAGTGTCAGCACCTTGATCTATTTTATTGCACCTGCCTGTGGTCAGAATATTATTAATGGTAGCTCTGATTGGTGTTTAGGGACAGGAAGAAGTCATTTATGGTGACCATAAGTGAAAACATCAAAATATTGCTAGAAAAATAGTAGCCGTAGAGTCAAGCT
Source organism: Buceros rhinoceros silvestris (assembly GCF_000710305.1). Lineage (NCBI taxonomy): Eukaryota > Metazoa > Chordata > Aves > Bucerotiformes > Bucerotidae > Buceros > Buceros rhinoceros. Next base: position 59,839 of record NW_010406459.1, on the reverse strand, counting down.
GTCATTATTTATGTGGCAATATTTACTTGTACATCTTTTCTATGTATCCTAATGCTTCCCAGGCCACACTTTCTTTGCTGGCCTTTCTTGGTTTTAAGAGGTTTGTGGGCTTTTGAAAGTATTATCAGAATGAGATGCCACGGCAGAGCGATGGTGGTGGTCACCCATTTCAATCCTAAAAACCCTGACAGGAATCACTGCAAAATGAACTGGGGTGGGAGGGATGAGGGTGCTACCCCTTTTCCCCCTCGCTTGCCCCCTTGGAAGGGCATCTTGCCCAAGCCACAGCGGGGCCCTCCTAGGGGAGGAGCGTGTCACTGGGTGGCTGCTGTCCTGGGGACCCCTCTGTGGCTCTGTGTGGGGCCGCATGCTCCAGGCTGCCACAAACTCAGCCTTATCATTAGCTTAGCCTGCCCGGGTTAGTCTGCTCCAGGTCATCCTTTGTAAATATATAGGAATTCTGCATTTCATTCTAATCTGTTTCAAGCTACTTTATTGCCTTTAAAATGTTGTTTTATTATTCATTTCAGACAATTGCTTTAATTCTTCATTTTAGAAGTCTGTGGACAGTGAAACATGGGGATAGAAGGATGCAAAAGTCATTTGTACTGAGCAACCAAATGTTTTTGGCTTTTAACTTTTCTTAAAAACACAAGCCCTTTCCTCCTCGGAAAGTTCCTAACGGACACTGTTCGGGATAGTTGCTGAAGAAGAGCACAATTATACACTGGACCAAAATACAATGGTCGCATAAAACCTAGTGAAGGACTCGTGCATTTCCCCGCCGTTGTTGTGCCTTGGGGTCCCCTAAGCCTAAGCCGAGTGTCTCCTCACAGCTCTGTGGAGGATATCGATGCTTCCCTTGCCAAGCCACGCAGCGCAGCGCAGCGCCAGCTGTTCCCAGTGGGAACCTTCCCCTTGGTGCTGCCCTCCCAGCTCTGTGGAGGATATCGAGGCTCCCCTTGCCAAGCCACGCAGCGCAGCGCAGCGCCAGCTGTTCCCAGTGGGACCCTTCCCCTTGGTGCTGCTGTGCTGCGGATCAGGCTGTAGGACACGGCTTTGTGAGGGCTTGATGCCTCTGATCTGGGTCATGCTCCTGGGGAGGCTCAGCGCCCAGGACAGTGCCAAGCTTTCAAAATCTCTCAGCCTGCTGGTTTGTTTGGTTTTTTTATTTAATCTAGTTTTAGAAATAGTCACCATAAAGTAACCAGAAGGAGCCCGTATCATAAATAAATGAGTCTGGGAAATTATGTGTGTTAAAATCACCTCTGCAGAGGCCTGCTGGCGCTTCCCTCCTGGCCTCTGAAGGTGCCTTCACTTGTGTTTGAGGCAGAGGATCGTCCTCTCTGGCTGTTGGCACTGGCGTGGGTGCCGTTCTGCAGGCAGGGCACAGCCCAATTTGACGGCTGACCATGCAGGGGACGTTTTGCTCAGCCCCGATCCCAGAGCTGTCTCTCTGGTGAGATTCCCCTCCCGCTACTCCAGCACTTCTTCAGGGAGTTGTCCTCAAACTCCTGGACGATAGCTCTGTGTCCTGGCACGTCACAGCTGCTCCAGAGTGCTCTCATCCGTGAGAGCCCTTGAGGGATTCTTCTCCTTGCAGCGATCTGCCAGAACAGGAGAATCCCTTGGGAATTTTGTCTGCTCTGCCTGCCAGCTCTTCAAGGAAAACTCCGATCTCTCCAACCGTGAAATAAAAACGAGCAAAATATCACTGAGCCATATGGCCTCAGAGCAGCGTAACACCCTGATGTAAAGTCCTCCCTGCTGTCTCTGGTGCCGATTATCAACGCAGCTTAGAGCAAAGCTGAGACTTCTAATGCCCAGAGCATGATGCACTCCTTTGACCTTGTAAATTATTTTTATTGCTACTTTGGCTGGCTGTCTGCTTTGCAGGTTGCTGGGCTGTAAGCAGATGCAGCAGAAATGGTGGGGACAGCTAATGCACGTGGGAAACATTCATGTTTTGAAATCTCATTCTTGTGGCATAGGTTGAACTTGGAACTGCAGATGGTACCACAGAAATTCCTTCATTCACTTGTTCTAGCAGAAATCATACAAATATCTGTGTTTGCATCGTTACGTGGTACCTGTGTTCCTGTGGGAAACATTCATGTTTTGAAATCTCATTCTTGTGGCATAGGTTGAACTTGGAACTGCAGATGGTACCACAGAAATTCCTTCATTCACTTGTTCTAGCAGAAATCATACAAATATCTGTGTTTGCATCGTTACGTGGTACCTGTGTTCCTGCTGCCTGGGCTTCTCTGTGGGAGTTTTTCCCAGTGACTGGGGTGGACGGGGGGTTTTGGCGGTGTGAGCACAGGGCTGAGCTGGGGCTGGAGAAGAGGAAGCTGCTGTGCTGCGCGGGCACTGCCGGAGACGTGCGGGGTGCGCAGTGGGAAGGGCTCGCTGCCTGGCCTGCAGGAGCAAGCCCTGTGCTTTAGTGAAGGTTACTTTGCCTCCAGGCTCTCATGCTTCTTTATTTCCTCTTAAGTGGATGTTTTCCCCAAAGACAATCTTTTTAAAGCTGTTCTAACAGGTTTCCAATTACTTTTCATCACATTAGTCTTCCGTTCTAAAAATTTCTCTCTGAACATTGAGTCCATTTTGAGAACTTGGGAAAGAGGGGTTTTTTCTTGTTCTATTTTTATAAGGTGAGTGTGTTCACCAAAGAGCTTTCCCAAACCTCTCTCCTCTCTGCACTCAGAAAACCCCAGTGAATTGGTTGCAAACAATACCAGCCTCTTCTGCTCTTATAGCCAGTGCTTTCACCTGCTCCAGCTTTGGAAACTTGCTGATAAAAATATTAGAAAAATATTTAAAGACATGAAAATAGAAAAATATTCAAATACATGAACTTCAGATGTTATGAAAATAGCCTCCCGTTGAGTAGATACTTAATCTGTGTTTATGCTGAACCGTATTCCAGACCACATGTCAGCAGGTTTTCTGAAATCAAGGTGAACAGATCAGAAATGAGCCGTTTAATCGATGGAGATATTTTCATCAGCATTGCGAGTCCCTGGCTCGTGCACAGCTGTAGAGGGGAGTTAACTGGTGTTGCACTGGGTGTCAGGCGGGAAGATAATACCCGCTGTTCTACATTGTTTTAAATCCTGAGAGGAAATAAGGGTAAAACACATTAAGTTTGGGAAACTTCAAGTGAAGAAGCGCATTGTAGTGTTGAGAACAAACATTTAAGGAAGAACCTTATCTTTATCAGCTCTGTCCTTCACATCAACTGGAGAGCAAGAACTAGTGTCAGAAAGATTATTTTCACTACCTGATTGTTCTGAGATTGTTTTGAAAGAGACCATGAGTAACGACTTCGCTCCACAGCGGTCTTTTCCTATTTCCTCGCCAGCTGAGAGCGCAGGAAGTCGGATGTCGTGACAGCTCCAGAAAGGCCAGACAACACGAGAAGGGGGTTTACGGCAGAATAAGGCATCCCGGAGCGCCGCTGCTGCTCGCACACCACCAGCAGCGAGTGGCCTCGCTGGGGAATACCAAAGAGTGCTCTGCGTCTGAGCTGGACCTGCAGCGGGATGACACGTCCTGGAACGGAGCTCAGCGCTCCCAGGAGCGGGGCTGGCTCCCAGCCGAGGCAGCCTGACACGGGGCTGGCAGCAGCGGCTGGCTGCTGCTTCGCGTGACGTGAAATGTCAATACTATTAATTTTATGGCACAGCAGCCAAAATGCTCGTAACTGTCAAGGATTTCCATCAGAGGAACATCTTTCCATCCATGGCACGGGAGTGCAGAGGAATTTCTGTTGCTTACGCTTAAAATCTGTTTTGTGTAAAAGAATAATTGTAACAATTTTTTTAACAGTGTGCTTTCGAAAGCAGTTTTTGACATTTATCAAAACTGTAAGTTTTTACTGGAAATTATATAAGAAAATGGTTTCCTTCAAAAAGCATATAAAGTATTTTAAATGTATCAAAGTTATCATTTACCTCTGTTATTTAAATTATTCTTGAATATGGCAAAATCAAATGTAGAATGGCATCATAAATGGACAGAGTGAGGTCATCCGTCCCCTCCCTCTTTTTTTTTCAGTTTGGTGGTGCACGGTCCTGTGCAATCTGATTTTGGAAACGCTTGGGCTTAGAGAAGCTGAGGGCCCGGGCTACAGCCAAGGAGAAGGAAAACTGAATTCCTTGAAATCCAGCCACTGAGCTTGGAAAGCATCTTCTCTTCCTCCCCAAAGATTAAAAACATAATAAAACTGGGGAATATTTATGTAGTATAGCACATTTATCTCGTCCATATTTGGGGCTCTCTTGTGCTTGTTTATTTGCAAGCCCTGGAGAATTGAGATTTAGTGGCACCAATGTTAATTAGAAGTCAGTTTTGGTAATCACTCAAGAAGCGCTTGTGTTCCCATCCAGACATGGAGTGAAATCAGCACCGTGCCACTCCGACAGCCAGGCTCCATGAAGTAATCACCATTCTCACGCAGAATATTCAAAATCGTTCCCTAGGGTGCAATGTAAGGAAAAAAAAAAGCAAAAAGAAATGGTAGTTTGCTGTTGGACTTTACACAAATTGGACAATGAGCTGAACTTCAGAAACACCTTACTATATGTGGAAGTCCTGCCTAGGTGACGAGCGATGGACATTGGGGCGGTGTAGCTGTACGGGTGTGCGCTGGGCATGCAGTTCTCCCTCTCCCCTGGGTGAGTTCGCCCTGGGAGTCCCTGGCTGGAAGGCGCCTCTCCTCTGGACCCTCACGCTGCATTATCTTCTGAAACCTGTTACATGGTTAATATCTGCAAAGCCTGTGATTTCATTGTTTGATATAATTTTATTCAATAAAGCTGCCTCATTGCATAAAGGTCTTGGTATTTAATATTTAATAGCATAAATCCCACGTGAGTCCTAGGCAGAGGATGAAAATTACATTTTAAATTAATGTGCGCTCAAAGCCTGCTCTTGTTTCTTTCTGCATTTAAAGGCCAACAGCCGTTTTCAAGCACAATCCCATCTTCCAGGGAGGGTGGCCATGCTCTGCTCCTTCAGAATGGCTCGTTATCGTCAAACGGTGGTGGTGGTAACCCGTCACGTGCTGGTGCAGAGAGCCAGTGGGCAGCCCATTTCTGGTGGTACTGGTGATGTGAAGGAAGATGCTGATCCAAGCCCTGGCAGCTGGGTCTCGCCTCCCCAGAGCCATGTGTGCTGGGGGACACCACCCAGTGCACTGGTGCCCAGTTCCTAGTAACGCAAAGAGCTAGTTAGTGCGATAACGGTGTGACCGTGGGTGAGCACAGTCAGAAAGGTGCTCGCCCGGTAGCATCTGAGCAGGAGCGAGGAGTCCCGGGTGCATGATCATTCCGGGGGTAACTACTCTCCTGAGGATGGGGGCTGGTGCTTTTGAGCAAATTAATCTTATCACAAGGTGAACGCAGCATGTTTCAACAGGCTTGTGGTTTCTGCCACTGAGGGCCACGATGTTCCTGGGACTGGCTTTTGAGCAACGTGGGCCAGCTCTTCAGCAAGTCTTCAGCTGTTACAGGAACTATCCGGTATGTGACTGCGGTGCAGATACTCAGCTTGCTCTCTCTCGGGGTTTTGAGCAACGTGGGCCAGCTCTTCAGCAAGCCTTCAGCTGTTACAGGAACTACCCGGTACGTGACTGCGGTGCAGATACTCAGCTTGCTCTGTTTCGAGTGACAGGTCAAACATCAGCATTGAAACATGTCATTTTTTTCTGAAAACATGGGTCAAAATTTTTCTTTCTCCTGTTTGGGTGAAGACCATTACCTCCAGCTGGGTGCCCTGCGTACCACGGTCGTTTCAGCACAGACATCTGGGATCCACACAGTCTTTTATCGCTCCTCTGTGGTGGCAGTGTGACAACGGACACCTGCAGCAGTGTCTACCACGGTGCCTGGCGGAGCCCTCCTGCACAGCTCAGAGTCCCCCGTGGTGCCTCAGCCTGCTGACACCAGCATGGTACAGCTGGGGACGTGCAGTAGCAGCTTCAAACGACATCCGGGGCAACAACCGACAGGGCTGCGTTACTGATGCCATCCTGCAGCAGCACGTTTCCAGGAGAGGGTTGCAGAGCATCATCAGCATCCCTCAGATTTGGCCAGGTTTTCAGAGGATTTCAGCGTGCAGTGCATAACTGGGATTTCACGTTCTTTCACAGATTTGGCTATTTATATCGCTGCTTTCACGGGAGCTGAACTCGGCAGAGACTCCTTACATCTGACCCCTGACAGTTACTCATCAAAGCATGCTATACTTACAGATTGAACAAATGCTATTTTAAAGCTCAGTCTGGCAAACACTCAGCAGCCAGTTTGGTACTTATCGCTAGGATTATCCTAAGTGCCTTCAAGATCACTTCCTGAGTAAACTTTATTTATATATATTGTGAATAACTGTTTGCATCCAGGCCAGGCAGACTTTCTCCGCTCAGTCTCAGCGGCGGGGAGGAGAGGCAGGAACGACTGCGCTGTGCTGCTTTGAAAGCCTGAAGTGATCCAAAAGGAAGGGCAGACAAAGCATTTCTTCACATTAATTCCTTTGAGTGGAATTTAGACTCAACCAACTGTGTTACAGACTTTTATTACAATAGCAAAGTCAGACTGGGAAGTTATGCTCTCACATGGTTTGTAGCTCTAGCACTACGGAGACCTTTTAAGAGCACAGGAGCTGCTGAAGGGAATTACCTTGATGTACTCTGGGGCCTCTTTCTGCTGCAATCCTGCCCCCTCCTCCAGCAGTGGGAAGTCACCGTGCACTGCTCCTGCTCTCTGAGCAATGCCAGGTCTGCTGCTGGCTGATGCCATCTCCCGCCTGGGCAGCAGGTGACAGCCCTGGTCAGCTCACACGGATGTGAGCTCTTGGAAAGGCAGCAGGGCATGACGGTGGCAGAGCAAAGCCTTGGCACACGCCTGGCATGAGAGCAGGAAATGCAGCACGTTCCGCTGCAGCCAAGACCCTACTGCCCCTTCGCAAACCCCCCCAGAGCTGGATGACACCGGCCTAAAGAGTTCTTCCCAGGAAAGTCGCGGTGAAGTGTTACGGTTATAGCTGTGACAGCAGAGCACTAACCTGGCAAACGCTTTATGAAACAAAGTGATGATAATTTCTTTACTTCTCTCTGACGAGTTTTAGCTGTGATACAGTTTGAGATGGGAATTTGCACCTAAATTTCTTGCTCTTGAGATATAGCAGCCAAAAATATGTTCAACTTGTCACACAGTTTATAGACCCACAGCGCAACTATCAACAGGCATTGTCCCTGAGATGTAATTTCCTATAGCCTCTGTGAAAGTGATACATAAATATATACACACATCTATAACATTTCAGATGAGGTAATTCCACCATCTGCTGCTTTACATAAACAGGGCTCATATTCCACCTCTGCGTCTTTACATAACGGTGTCCCCCATGCGCACCGTTACGATGTGCAGCGCGGGGCAGCGGGGGGCGGAGGGACTGTGCTTTTTGGTCTCCTCTAACTAGTTACTCCTTCCTTCTGGTAAGGCGGAGGGGGAGAACTTGCAGAGCAGAATCCCCACATATCAGAACGTTGCCCATTTGTTTCCCACTTACTGTCTTTGTTCTTACATGATCAAACCAGGCAGATTGTGTTTACTTTGATAAGCAACTTTACCGCAGGGTCAAGCAGAAAGAGAAGATTGGCAGGAAAGGAGCAAATCTTCCTTAAACAAAAATATCTGCAATAATTAGCAAATGTGGCAGGCAAGAGTTGATAAGCAAGGAAAGGTGAGGAGTGAAAGGTAAGCTTCAGGGTGATTCATTAAGATGGTAAATGAAGAACAAACTGAGATTTCTGCAAGCATTTAGCAGATGGGAGGGTGTTCTGGGAGCGTGCCATTTGTTCCAGCAGTGAGAAAAAGCTGGAAATACACAGATTCAGGACCATTTTTTTAAAAAAAATTCTTTTTATTTATTTTTCAGAAAAAAACACGATGAAGACAAAGCAGCTTTATGTTTTCTTCACCAGCGTTTGTGTTTCTGCTGTTCAGGGAAAGCTTTTCAGGACTGGAGCCCCCACACCCAGCCCTGCTTTTCAATTGCAGGTGCCCGTAAGTGATGGAGTTAACTATTGCAGCACCTGTGCAGCCGACGTGGGGTGGGCTTTACCTTCTGTCCCGCTGTGGAGCTGAGTCCTACTGCTGGCACGTCCTTCCAGGGGTCTCTCTCCACCTGTCTGCAGCCCCCAGGCAGCAGCTGCTCGTGCCGGTGCCTCAGGCCGGGTCAGAGCTCTGGTGGTGCCATCACCCTCTACAGCTGCCAGGGTCAGCGGGGCGAGTGGCTTCGGTGAGTCACTCCGGGGGTGGCTGGATTAGCAGGTGGATAAAATGCGGGGAGGTGACTCTCCTCAGCCTCTGTCCTGGGTGGCTGTGGCTGGCTGAGCCTGTGTGGGAGATTTGGGTAACTGAAACCTGGCTTCTTAGTGATGCAGGAGCTCTGCTCCATACTGGGGGGTGGGTGGGCTGGCACCATTTGAAGCTCTTCTGAAGGCTCCTAGAAGACCTAGCCCTGGGCTGTCTCCAGAGCTTTCTTGTTCCTAACCCCAGGACAAGACTTGCATTAATGACCATGTCATCGCCACAGTTTATGGTGTTTTAAAGACTGAAACACTCTTAACTCCTTGGGAGGGGGGGGCTGCTTTATAAATGCTTTTCTTAGGGGGTTTGTGGGGGGAAGAGGTTGGAAGTGCTCTGCAGAGGCAGGACTGCCTTCCATATGTTCAGTTCTTGGTGGTTTTATTTTTGATTAGGAGCAGGGGACTGATATATGTTATGAGGAATTGATGAATTACCTGGCACATCTGAAGCACAGGGGATTTTCTCACATCAGGATGATGGTGATTGATTT
>NW_010406459.1:46320-50917 GCF_000710305.1 Buceros rhinoceros silvestris | reverse complement strand
TTTTCGACCATCAGGATGGTTGTGATTGGTTTTTTTTTTTCCCTTTCTTTCTTTTTTTTTTTTTTAACCTGCAGCAGAGGATTTCCTCAATGCCTGATTGCAGCCATCAGGTTAAGCTGTGGAACCGGCTCATGGTGAGTCTGACAGGCCTTCCTATCTCCTATCCCCACTAAGTTTTAGACTTTAATGCTTGTGGAAAACATGCTGTCAGGATGATGGAGATGGTGAGATTATTAAATGAGGGCATCTCCCGCTTGCTTAATTGCTTTAATCCTCACAGGCTGTATTAGCTTGTATTGGCCACCCCTTTGTAGGGGTTAGAGGAGAAAGCAAAGAAACGAAGAGGAAAAGAACACCAGTGTTTGCTTTCCTGTGGCAGAGCCTGGGATGAAGGTGGGAATCACACCTCGCCCTGCCTGTGCTGCTGGCAGGGTGCTGATCGGAGAGGAGACAGAGGGTGCATTTAATTGTTCCCAGCACGTGCTGGTGCCAGAGAACTGTTATGAGCTTTGGTGTGGGCAAAGCCCAGCAATTCTGGTGTCTTGTCCCTTGTGGCCATGGAATGATGAAGTTACTCTGTGTCAGGCTGCTTTTTCCTGCACTCTGCTCTGTGGGCTTATCGTGCACAAGGGAGAAAAGGGCTGCAGCGTGGGGGCTGAATTCTGATCTAAACCTGAGTATCTGTTTCTCTGGAAACTGGTCTGCAGTTGCATTTTGTATAAAACTGCTCTTTTCAAACAGAAAGATTCTGTGAATTGGTTTGGACCAATTAGAGAGTCCTTCAAATATCTTTGGTGTGATAGCGTGACTTGAAATCCCCTGCGCTCCGTGTGTTATCAGCTGGGGAGGTGGAGGGGGAAGCAGACAGAAAACGCCAAGAGGAACAGAAATTAGGTAGGAAAGCTCTGAAAAAAGAATGAGCAAAACAAGAGAAGGGGAAAGATCTGTGTGAGGAGCAGCCAATCCAGTAAACGTGGCTGTCCTCGGATAGCATTCGTCGTGAACGGGAAGGCACAGACCTACCTTCCCACAATGAAGTGGGAAGTAGTCTGTGAGCTGTTAGTGATTCCTGTTCTGTTTATTAGTTGCTTACTGAATTAAGCTGTTGGATGTCGCCACAAAAAGGATTGTAGTAAGAGCTGTAATTTGATTGTAAGCATCGAAGGCACGATTGCTGTGCTAGCACCTAGGAAGGCTTTGCTGGAAGAGAGAAACTTCTCATGCCACCTCGTAGGAGCAGCTTTGCAGACCATTCAGGTAGGAGTGGTCACTGCTCCTGTGACTCTGTGTATTTTGAAGGGTAAATGCTTTCTTGTGAGTGAACTTCCCTAAGTGGCATAAAAGTAGCGACTGAAAAGGGAAAAATATTCTGTGACAAGGTAAGTCTGCACTGCCGTAACGCTCTGCGGGTGTAGTTAGTCCTGCAGTCTCTCCCACAGAGCTGTGAAATGCTGGTGTTCCCAGAGCTGTGTTACCCGCGGCATTGCTCTCCTCAGAAAGTGGGATATCTCTTCTCAGTCCTATCCAGCACAACCCGTGGGCCAGCTTGGACATCCTGCATGGATAAACTGCTGGCACTTGAGAGCTGCTTGATCAGGCTGATTAGGGATGTGCAGTGACTTGGTGGGTGTTTTTATCCAGCTCGGACTTGAGTGTGCTTCTAGTAGGGTTTCCTTGAAATCCAGCATGATTTCCAGGTTTTCTGAGTTACCTCTAATTTCACTTCCAGTAGATCTAGCTGTGCTGGCAGGGCCATATGCCCCCCAAGCCCCTGTAACCCCACCGGGGTGAGCAGCTGTAGCTCTTCTCAGAGGGATCCTAAAGCCCCTCAGAGAAGGGCTGCAGCACCCTCCTTGGGCAACCATGCACAGCCTGTGTCAAGCCAAGGGGTGATAGCTGGGTGCCTCAGGCTGCTCCTGCTGTGCCTTCAGCACAGGTCTGGTCTCTGCCTGCTCAGGGAGCTGTTGTTTCTCCTCAAAATAGTTCACAGTCCAAGAACTTCCTCTGGAGGAAAGCAGAGTGGTGACAGTCTTCCTTTCCCATCTTCATAGTAACTATAACAGCCTGACTGAATTCAGAGCAGGTATGCCAGCTGCCCATGGGTGGGACTGTGGGCCCATCTCCCTTCCTCTTCCCTAGTGCCTAGACAATTAAAAAGGAACAACAACAACAAAAAAAGGCAAAAAATCCCACCAAAAAACCCCTACCCAACACTGAATAACCTTCTGTAACTAGACCGGAGTTAATCACGCTGAATTTGTGAAGATCTTTGCAACCAAATGAGCTGATTACCAGTAGGAAGAAACTTCATTTCTTATCTGGTTTTAAAAGCTTGAATAATTTTATCCATTGACTTTATTGTCAGCTAAAAGAACTATTTCAATTATTATCTCTAATAACTTTAGAGGACATCTTTCCAGTTCTTTTCCATGAGTCCTGCTTCAAATGATACTGCAGAGATGAAAGGAACAAGCTTAACCCAATGAATAACTGATAAACCAGAAATATCACTGCCTTGCCTCGCAGCATCACAGATCAGAGCTTGTCCCTTGCATATAATCGCAGTGTATGCTATCTCTGGCCTTTATTGGGAGCAGAGCTCTTTTATGATATTCTGTCATTTATGACAGTTCCTCCGGAGAGTTCATTAGGATGAACATTAATGTGGCTGAATCGAGGAAACTGCTTTTCCTGACATAATGCCAACATATATTACAGTGCTGTGCCGGTGCGGTGGGGGAGCTTTATGGTTGTTTAATGCCTCTGTGTGTGTTGCAAATTGCATCACTTTTTAACTCTCTCTGTAAGCAGTATCTTTTTTCTGAGTTGCCACCACTATAAATACATGTAATGGGGTGCCTGAGCAGCTGTTTTGTTCAGCAGTTATCTGTGATGATTATGTATTCATAGGTTAGAGTTGCCAGCACTGGAGACCTGCAATTAATCTATACTGTGCTTCAAACCAGCAGTGAGCACTTGGTTTTTTCCCCCTACTATACTGGTATTTCGTGGAGATAAAAATCTGTATTAGGGATTGAGGCAAAGGAGAGAAGCAGTGGTGAAGGAAGAGCTGATGGCTTCCCCTTCCTCCATCTGTTTCTACACAGCCGAGTCACTCGGGATGAGCAACTTTGAGTCCAGAGTCAGGTCACCTGGTTCAGGCACAGTCATGGTGGAGTTTGTGAGGCCAGTGGGACGGGTCACCACGGGTTAGCTGCTCCCAGGCAGTGCAGAGCATGTGTGTGTGTATAGGTTAAAACCGAAAAACCCACAGTGAGACACCCCCCTAAGAACCACCACCCACCTGCTGCTGTCAAAGGGTTTCATGTATCTTGTGATAAAATGAAACTGAGTTGAATGCTCTTGCTGTTGGTTTTCTTTTCTTTTTTGTTTTTGAAGAAAAGGCGTTGCCATGTCTGGTGACACAGGACAGGGCAGATGTAAGAACTGCACTGAAGAGAGAAAAGGATAAGATCTAGCTAACATTTTCTGGAGGAATAAAAGAGCATCATACATAACTGCTAGGGAAAAGTAGGCGCATGGCCAAAAAAAGAGACTAAATGTCCGTAAGCCAAAGCAATAACATTAAAGGTTAAAAGCGGGGAAAAAAAAGCCATCCTAAACCATGAGGTAGTAGAAGGGTGAGTGAACATAACAGACAGTTCTTAAATCCCTGCAGAATGGCCAGAACACCAGAGACCAGCTCTTTGGAGTGAGGGAGGAAGATCTCATCTTGCTGAGTTCATGCAGGGATGGCCCAAGTCCATTTCTTCTGCTTTCCCACCCCAACCTTGCTCTGTTGACTTTGGTGCCTTGCTGGTGCTTTGCGGTGGTGGAAGTGGAATTAGGCTGAGGCTTATCGTACATTCCTTGCACGCTTAGTCTGGATGGAGAACACTGAAGCTGTAAACTACCTCATGTTTTTTCCCATAGCCTTATTCTAATCTCCTTTCTGGGTCAGTTCCCAGGTAAGAGAGCCATGCCATTACATTTTTAATTGTTTTCAGCTCAGTCTTGAGTCACCAGCGAGGGGCTGGCGGAGCCGACAGGACACGCTGTAATGTGTTGTGTACAAGCATCTTATCTGGCTGGTGCTGCTGTGGGTACCGTGCTCAGGAGACTTCCATGAGCTGGGGCATTTGTCTTAGTCAGCTGTAATGGACCGCATCTGCCAGGCGGGGAGAGGACAGCTGGAGGCATCCAAAGCAGCTCCGTTGCAGTCAGCAGCCGCCTGCCCCATGGGCTGGGGTGGGGGGATCCTGGGGGTCTGAGGCAGGAAACCTGGCAACAGGCAGGAGTATGACATCAGGGAAGACCTTCAGGGCTGGTGAATGAGTTACTGGCTTCGTTGTGTGATGAACTTGGAGCCTTGGGAGGGACAGGGAACCCCAGGAACATCTGTTCAACATTTATCAAGTTCAGATCAAAAAAAGCAAGACATTACGAACTGCTGAGAAACTGGGTCCTGATAGCTGTGTGGTCAGAAGAGATCTAGATTATTCTCTCTTCCTTGCAGCTCCTCACTCTCAAGAGTGTGTGAAACACCCCCGTGCCCATTTTTGGGCCATGCTGGCTCCCAGAGGTGGCTGGTGCCCAG
>NW_010406459.1:39897-46213 GCF_000710305.1 Buceros rhinoceros silvestris | reverse complement strand
CGCCAGCCAGTGCGGACCTTGTGGGGAGGAATTGTGCTGGGCTGGGGGCACGGCCGGGACTTCCTTGCGTTTTGGTGCTGGTAGAGAGAAAGAAAAGGAAGATAAAGCTTTGTTTTCCGACTGCCCTCTGCAGCGCTTCTGAGTTGATCAAATAGATTTTTTTTGCTCTTTCAAGTCTAATGATGTCAGAAAGAGGCAGCCAGGTTATGACTCTATTCTTAATAATTAGAAAGATTGGTATAGGACTGTGGAGAGGTTTCCAAATGATTTTTAACAGCCAGTTATTTCCTTGAGCAGCCTGGATTAGTATCCCATATAGCTGATGAATACGCTGGAGTGACTGGATTGATTGATAGTAATTTCAGGACGTGACTGGGAATTCAATTAACTTCTAAAAAAAGGTTTAAACAAGCAGCTTAAACAGAGTTGGTTTTGTGGAGGTTTAGCAGCCTTGAAATTTTGTTCCACTTTGGAACAAAACAACAACAAAACCCAGATTTACTGGACTATTAATGTTTTTAAATGATTTTGCTTTGCTGCAGTAAAATCATTCTGTTCCACTAAATCAGTGCTTCATTCGATTGTATTTTATGTGACTATTGCTATCTGTGCAGCACATAGCACTGCTTGGTACCATCTTGTGTTCTCTAATGATTCGAATGATAACTAACAGCACAATTTACTTCAAAATAAGAATCTGTTTCAAAGCCAGCCCTCTCCAATTCTCCTGCCCAATAAAGCCAGAGCAGGACAATTTGACAGATTCAAGCTATTGTATTTCTAGGTTTGGGTTTTTTTTTTTAAACCCTTTTTTTTCAGTCAGCACCAGCGGAGGCCACAGGGAGTTTTGTTTGCAGCAAGACATGGTTTTGCAGCAGGGCAGTGTTGCTTTTCATCACTGATGAGCTGCAGCTTGCCTCTTTAGGAGCTGGGCACAGGCTGTGCCCGCTCTGGTGCCCGTGCTGTGGAGGTGGATGCAGCCCAGCGCCCCGTGAGCCACGACCCCAGGCAGTGCCACTGGCTTGTCCAGCAGTGCCAGTGCGGGGGGATCAGCGGTGGCAGCGCTCGGGTGACGAGCAGTGCTGGCTGGCTTTGCAGGCTTGGCACTGGGAAAGCACCTTGCCAGGTTTCTCTCTGTGCCAGGCTCCTGGCAGTAGTGGCATGGGGGACGCGCATGGGTGAGTGTAATTCTCACGCTCTCAGCGCCAACTGCCGAACTGGAGGGAGGAGGAGGAGGGATACAGCCCTGTGCTTCCCAGGGGAGACGTCTGCACTATCTGCAGACCCGGCCTGCTGCTTGTTGCCCCCACGGTCCCTGGGGGCTGCTTAAAAGGGGGTGGGGGAAAGGAAAAAGCAGAGAGTAAAGAAACGTTACCAGTTAATTGGTGAAAGCCGCTCTCTTTGGTTGACTGTATTCATTTTGACAGGAGCCTCCCCTTCTTCCCTGGAGTGCTCTGGCAAGTGAAACGCTTGCAAAGAAAGCAAAGGATCTGCTGAATGCAGAACCATGCATAATTTAGTAACGCTGGAGCCTTCTGCTCGTCTCATCGCAAACTCGCATTCAGTAAGTGCTAACACAACTCCTTTGCGGGGAGGGATTTCTGTGCGTTTCATCTTTTTTGGTGAGATTTGGACATCAGAGCCCTGCCAGGCATTAAAAACTGACCGTCAGGAAGATTGTTAGCCGGGATAGCATTTAACGGGCATATCCATTCATACACACACACACGTTTAAAGTGAAGCAATGTTTGTGAATTCTTGAGTGGGTTGACTTTGAAGGATAGTATGAATAAATAATGGAAGATGAGATTTTTCCTTGAATTCACACTATTCACCCATAAGTCATAAAAACAAACTTGATGCTAGAGAAAACAGCTTGGGACCATGGGGAAAAGACAGCTCTTCTTTCCTTCTGAGGAAGGCAAAAAATCTTTTATGTCTCTGGACTAGGTGTCTGAGAGGAAGAAGCCTGAACTTTATAACTTAGGTGTCTGTCCCTATCAGGTAGATGTTTCGTGCAGGGGGAAAGATAAAAAATGATTAAAACCAGTGTAAATATTTACTTGGGCTAATAAAATGTTGTGCAACATCACCCAAATTAAAATCAGGATTGTAATTAGTAGGTGGTTTATCTTGTTCTAACAATGCAGAATAATTAATTCTTCTTTTTCACTCCACAAATGGTAATTAAAGAGAAATATTACATAGCTGCACCTGTTTTTCATTATACGGTTGCCACAGTGAGTAAACCAAATCTTTTATTGATGAGACCAGCCATAAGTTTGAAAACTGAGTGAAGAGCATGAAAACCCCTCTGAGGTTCCCCAGAGACATGTGAGAAATCTGAAATTATTAAAACATATGGTGGCACATACTGATTACCAGCAGCTCGTACTGCAGTTGTGAGCCCTGATTTCCCTTTGACTTTCAGCTTCTCCGGGTGTTCTCAACTCGGTTGGTTATTCCCCCCGTCCTTTAGTAAATCTCTTGTGTCAGGGAGTCAACATGACACTGCGTAAGTAAAGACCGTTGCAGGCTGTTTCCCTTTTGCAAGGTTTTCGCTTGATAAGGTATCTTTTTAATTTAATAGCCTAAGATGTGTATACGAGGAGTAAACACGAGCAGCAGCACAGAGCTGGCTTCTTCCTTGTGTCCGTGCTTGTTTGTGAGGTGAGGCGCTGGTCGTGGGAGACAGGAGGAGCAGGTTTGCATCACCGCCTGCTCCAGAACACGAGTGCTCTGCAGAAGCAAGTAACGGGAAGGTTGTTACAGAGGAAGCGTAGAGTCAGAAAAGATACTGCTTGTTAGAATGATAAGAACCTTAAAGCTGGAGACTTGTTGAGATGAAAGTGTGAAAGGTAAACTTCCTAGTGAGGTTATCAGCAACAGTGTGGAGGGGGGATGATGCCCTGCAGTGTCTAAAATATTCCCTTGAACGTTATTTCAGAGCAAGGAGAGGAAAGGGAAAACCTTTCACCTTTGGCTATAGTTTTACATATGTCCCACGATGAGTAAAAGTGCCTGAATTGGGTGAGTGACCATTCCTTGCTTTGAAAGAACACAAAAGACGTTTCAACAGGTGCCAACAGGCATGGGTGTACAAGCCTGGCTGGGGAATTCGATTAGTGGGGGTGGATGCTGTCAGTATTTCTGGAAGTTTTAATGGTACTTTGAGAACTTTCTGCCTACGTGGGCTGGTTATAGCTGTTGCTTGGATGGTGGCAGTGACTCCAGGCACGGGGATGGCCGTGCCGTCCCATACACCTCTGGTGCGCCACACGGGGCTGTGTTGCGGTGTTTTGGGATGGGTGACTAACACCCACTCTCCCCAGCAGCAGGGTCGTGGCTCTTGTCAGAGAAGTACCAAAACCGCCGTATTCCCCACCCAGAATAAATCTGGAGTTGTTGAAAAGCAATTTTTGTATGAGTCCGTCTGGGATTCCGATGCGATCGGCACACATGCCCCTGGCAGATGGAGGGGCTGCTGTCTGTAAGTGGTCACCCTGCTTTGTGTGGCAGCAGGGCCAGGAGGGGCCCGGTGCCCAGTGACGCTCCTGCTGCTGGGAGCGGACAAGAGGGCAGCAGATAACTGCTCCCTAGGAAGCCATGGCCAGTTGTGCTTACGAGCTGCAGGCAGTTGTGGAGGTCAGAGTTTGGATTGCTTAAACCTCAGAAATCGTTTCTCCACGCTGATAAAGAGCCTGAAAATTTTGTTGTTTATAGCTCAGTTGAAAAAGGCTGGACTCATACAGCTGATTGATTTTTGTATAGGTGGACAAAACTTTAATCTGCTATTCCTTGTTCCCTGTGGCATTTTCTCTTGCTGCTGTGCTGTGCAGCTTTAACAGAACTCTTCAGCAATTATCGAGAAACAAGCCCAATCATTTTATTGGGTTACTCCAGTGCAGGTTGCAGCCTGGAACTGGGATGGTACTGGCCAAGTACCACTTGTGTCTACAGTTTATCACCTCATTTGGAGACTGGAGGAGAGCTGTGTGATGCAGGTGTGATTTCCAGAGAAGATGGGTGATTTGTGTGGAAAAGCAGTGCCCACATCCCGTGCAGGCTCGGGTACCCGTCAGCATCTCACCTCCTCATGCAGGAGCTCGCATCGTGTTGCTGTTACCATCGATGACCCAGAGGCCTGGGCCAGGTTGTTCTGGGTGCCCGAACCGAGGCGCTGCATTGTGTAAAGAGGGTGCATGGACCACCCTGAGCTTGCACCCGTCCTCAGCAATCAGGCAGTGATGATTAGAGGCTGCTCTGTGCAAGAGGCAGCTCCTCTGGTGCTGTGGCTGAATCTTCAGCTGCTTATGTAATTCTGGATTGCAGCCAGCAAAGACCAGGAGGTTATAGTCAAGTAAATATTTTCCATAGGAAGGTAACGGCAGGCAAAAGCACGTGAGGAATTGCACTGCAGACCTTGAAAACACTTGTCCTGAGAGCAGTGGTGCCCTGCACCCTTCCTGCGGGCGAACCCAGACAGACTGATGGACAGTCCCACTGCAGAGGACACTTCTCTGGTGTTTGTTCAGCAGCATCCTCTGAGCCCCATCCCTGTTAGGGGTAAGAGGTGGTTTGGAAGCCTGTTTGCCTCAGCAGCCCCCTGAATCACTAGGCTTTATTTTACTGTGGTTTTAAGAAAACATTGTCACGTAACTGATATTAACACTGAGTGTTTACACTCGGCATTATATTTTGGCCCTGTAGGGAGGGTGTGTTTGTACGTCTGGATGATGTATTTATACTGCTTGCCAAGCTCCCCCAGCGCAAGGCCATACACTGACACTCACTGGCCGTTATCTGTTGCCGTTCTCTTTTTATGCATGCATAAATATTCACTGATATTGATTAATATTTATTTCTCATAAATAACCCATCACTTTGGTATACGCAATTAAGAACAATGCAGAAATACACCAAAATGTGATAAACATGGCAGTGAAGTTTGCTTCGCTCCCCCAGGAGTTGAGGGCTGGCGGGCACGGCTGGCTTACGTGTTGCGCTCAGATCAGCATCACTGCCCAGTAAGTTCTAGGATCAGACCCCAGCCAGGCTGAAGATGCTGGGTTCTGGGAACTGCCGATGCTGTGCTTTAGGAGGGAAAACTGTTCTTTGCCCCAGCTAGAGAAAACCAGGAGGGAGCATGGCAGCAGCTTGCTGCATCAGCTGCTGGTGCCTGGGCACAGGGATGCCAGGGATGAAGTGCTCCCACCATGCAAGCAGCGAGCTGGGTGCTGCCATCCCGGTGCTGCCCCAGAGCCTGTGCAGTACTGGATCCCGGCACTTCCTCAGGAGCAGGGAGCTGGATCTGCAGCCCAGGCAGCCAAGGTGTGCTGGTGCAGAGCCCAGCTCACAGCCAGCACTTGGCCACCACCTTTGTATCCATCAAGAGCAATGGGAAAGGACACAGGCCAGGGTTTTGCATGCCCAGGTGTGGGTGAAGGAGAAGTTTTGCCTTCAAATCATGCCAGGAGGAGAGCGGACACACAGGGATGGGAGAGCGCTGGGTACCATAGCTGAAAGCACATCGCTAACAACAGTGCTGCCTCTCTGAACAACCGGAGTTATTAGTAATTTTTTGCCTTGGTAAAATTGGAAGAGTCTCATCAGGTCTCACAACCCCATTGTACCCATCACAGAATAAGTAACACAAAAACTAAGCCTTGAGAGAGCCTGTGGAGCTGAGTTTAGTCAACTCAGACATGAGGGAAGGAGGAAAATAACATTAGAGGTGAGCACAACCACAGCTCCTCCGCGGGGGGGAAAGTAGGTCGTTTTGAAGCAACAAACAGCGAAACAAAAAATGAATAAACAAAGAGAAAAGAAAAAGGAGATGGAATGTAGATAAAAACTCTGTTCTATCAAATCCCAGCTGAACAGTGACAGCAGTTCTGGGAATACTCCGTGGCAAGTGGCTGGCTCTGCACCCAACACTGGGGCAGGTAAGGGGCCCCGATTTCCCCGGTGAGCAGCTACGTGTGAGCTGGGAATTTCTGGAGGAAACAGGCTGCTGCTCATGGCCTTTCGGGGAGTCCACCTCTTCATATGCCCGTGGCTAAACCCTGTGTGTCCCTAGAAAACGCTTAGCTGATTTATTATTTATCAACAACTCCTAGTCAGCCAAGTGCAACCCAGTCCTTCCCCCAGGTGTTTGTTATTGCAGTGCAAACTGTGTCATTTGTTGGAGAAGACTGGTGCCAGGATGGTTTACTTTAGGAAAAAAAAGACCCCTCCCGTTAAATAGGACTGTCCTCCCATAGCACAGAGGTACGGCAGGGGGCCCCCCCCCCGAAACTTACACCCACACAGCGGG
>NW_010406459.1:34406-39850 GCF_000710305.1 Buceros rhinoceros silvestris | reverse complement strand
GTACGGCAGGGCCTGCCCCGCCGGAGCCTTCCAGCCCCCAGCGGTGGGCGAGGCTGACCTTTTCTGCAGCAGGGTGGGCTGGATTGCAGGTTCTTTTTTCTCGACCCTCTCCTTTGGTGAGAAGACAGAAGGGTGGAGGATTATATGCTGGAGCCAAGATGCCGAGCACTGGGGAGTTGTGATTTTGCCCATGCAGTAATCCTGTTGATCTTTTTTTAGCCATATGCTTTGATGATCAAAAGGTAATTCTGTTATCAAACAGCACTTTGCTACCCTAGATCCCCAAGTGCTGTTTAAAGAGGACAAGAACATGCGCGGTGCCTCACAGCAGAGGCTTGGAGAGCTGGATTAAGGTAGAAAGTCTCAATGCAGACCTGAGGCAAAACAGGGCACGGAGGACATCCACACTGCAAACGCGCAGAAATACCTTCTGGACTGGCAAGTAATACACTATTGCATGAAAGAGTTCTTCTTCCAGGCACAGCCAGCTACTATCTGTGTGCAGTTAATGCAATAAGCAGAGAGGAGCGTGTGTCCCTGCTTTTGGAAGCTTCTGCAGTCCCCGTCCTTGGAAAGTCAATACACTATTGAGGAGCGCTGTCCTGTTTGTCGCACCAGGTTACCTGCCATGCCAGTGTGGGCTGGGAGGTTTGCGGTGCTTTTCGTTGCTTTTGCAATGATTTGTGGTGCTCAAAGTTTATGGAATTAAATCAGTTTGTACCATCCAAGCGTCCCACCCACTGGCTTTTTCTCCAGGCAAATAAACTTCCTATTATGTTGAAGAAGTGTTAGGTGGCTGTGCTGCTGCCAAAACCAAAATAATTGAATATACATTACTCATCTGAAATAAAGTGAAGGACATCATCTTCTACAGATGATTTTCTTGCAGTCTGTTTCTTGAAAAAAAAAAAAAACCCAAAACCCAAACCAAACCCAACTGTATTCTGCTAGAATAGATAATTTCTCCACTCGTGGTACCCCCATGGGAGCAGCCCCGAGATGACCCATGGCCCGGCTGTTGCTCTTCCTCTGCGGCTCTTCCTCTGCCCGCTTGCCCAGCCGCTGCGAACGTGGCTCCAAGGGGCCTCGCAAGGACTCTTGGTAGCACAGAGGAAGCTCAGCAAGCCCAGGCAACCTGCAGGCACACGAGACCCCTGCTCTGCTGCCCCTTTGCGGGACAGAGCGGTTGTCCCTTTTCATGGGTGTGAATTAATCCACCGAGGCTTTATCTTGGTATGACAGAGGATTTGGTTTGCCTGGATTTCTACTGTGAGTTCATCTCCCCTGGTTCCCTGGCTTTTGTGGGTTTGTCCTTGTATGTTTGTCTTCTGGTTTTATGTGTCCTCAGTAACCTGACCTAGTTTCCACTTTTTGTGTATTTACTCCCCATGGCAAAGCCTGGAGTCCACAAGACATCAAAGATGGTGCATATCCCCTTCCAAATTCGTCGTGAAATGACTGTCTGGAGGCAAATGAGTAATTTCCGCAAAGACTGTGAAAGATTGAGAAAATCTCTGTTTTGGATGGCAGCAACCTCGACTCTGCAATAATTGCTTTCCTTGGCTACCCTTGCACAAGCTCCTAATGGTTTCTGCTCCTGTAGTTTTTCTGAATCGCTTGCGCATAGTCACAGCATGTCTGATCGCGTTATTATTTTGCAAGGGAAAAGCTGGGCGAGACACTTCTGTCTGTGTGCAGTGTGTGTGGTGGTGGTGGCGGGTACAGCGTGCTCCAGGTTTGGCTCCATCCCGCAGCTGAAGCAGGTGGATCCTGCTGTAGGAGAGGCGGGTGCGGAGCCCTCGGTGCTGCCGTGCCTGACATGGAAAGTGTTTTAATGGCCAGGTCCAGAGGGGTACCATTAAGAGTTGAATGAGTAAGAGGAAATTTTCTTCCATTGGGAGTCTCTTTACATATCTGATGTTATTTAGAAAAAACCCAGAGAGAGATTCTCCATCTTTAAATAGAGTTACATATTTTATCTATCAGGGGAGAAAGTCCGGTGAGTAAGAATATGTAAATAACTTGATAAATGTCGGGTAGCTCTGAGCCTGGCAAGAGATGGTATTAAAAAAAAAATAAAAGTCAAAGATTTGAATCTCTTGCTGCTCCATAGCCTCTTTTGCAGGTCCCTGCCTCTGTATGAAATAGAATGTATTGTGTAACATACTTAAAGCTATCACAGTTAAATTCCGTTCAATACCTCCAGTGTCATGCTCCTGTATGTAATTTGGATGCTACACATTTTCCTAGTCATTACTGAGGAATGACACTCTACGAAGTCAAGCTGAAAATCAATTGGAATGTTGGCTTTTTGCAACTCCTACAGCTTTATTTCTTTTCTTGTTAGTTTAAGTATTTTCCTGCGAGAAAATTGCATTGACTGAATTGCTGAGCTTCAGTTATTTCTTGCTTTGTGAAATCGTAGCTGTTCCATCTTATCAGAGTGGAAATTTCATTAGTGAAATTTTGAGGATTTTTCTTTTAATTAAAGGCAGTATCATACTTGCTTGGTCAAACTACAGCTGCTAATTCCCAGCTGTCACCGTGACATTTGTTTAATTAAGAGCAATATTATCTGCACGACTGGAGAACCATGAGATAGGCTCTTTCAGGGTTTGCATGGTAAGAGCTGTAGCTGGGGTAAATCGGCATCAGTCCCCTGCTGTCCATGGAAGACCAGCACCTTCTACCGTCTGAGGGTAGGTCAGAGCACAGGAGAGGCAGGAGCCATTGTCTGTCTTCCTTTTCAGGGTTTGCATGGTAAGAGCTGTAGCTGGGGTAAATCGGCATCAGTCCCCTGCTGTCCATGGAAGACCAGCACCTTCTACCGTCTGAGGGTAGGTGAGGGCACGGGAGAGGGCAGGAGCCATTGTCTGTCTTCCTGGCTCTGAGCTGCTGGTTACGCATCGCTAGTGATGCTGGTAAGGATGTTTTCCCACGGATCTCTGCCGTCTGAGACGTGCTGTTCATCTCCCGTTCCTCAAGACAAAAACCAGCCGTTTTGCCTTCCTGCAGCCTGACTCTGCCATGCTTCACACTTTTGCCATAGTTTCTGCATAACTTTTTTCCTTTTACAAAATTAATATCTAAGGGTTTAGTACTTACCCGTCTTCTGGGGAACTAAAGCTACGTGATTTACCACTCCTGGTCATGGATATTTGATTGATTTGTAGACATTTAGTTTCCCATCAAAAATGCATGCGTTATGACCAACTGTAATTTAGTTAATCAGAAAGATAGACATCATTATATTAGCTTAGCAAATTGGTATTATGGAGGGGAAGAATCCCCTGATGGAGATAAAACAGATCTCTGACACTAGTCATCATCTTGCTGACCTTCAAACGCATTTGGAGTCCTAACCTATTATCATCCCAGCATGAGTGAAATATCAAAGACCTCCTTTAGCGTCAGGCGGAATTAATGATTAGCCAGCAAGGAACAATGTAAGGCATTTCATTCCTTATAGGGTGCAAGAATGGGTAATTTGTACAATGAAGAATAGAATTAGAAAACTCGTTATAGTTTGTTACAATAGTTGTATGATATTTAAAAAACTTTCAAACTTCTTTTTCATGATGCACACACACAACACGAGCAATTGGTTGAAATGGTGACCCTGTGATGAAACACAATGTGTGGGACCTGAGAAATGCCCCTTGTGCTTACCTGGCGAGGCAGTTGTGACACAGAGGCTCCGTGGTGGGGCGAAGGTTTGGAGGCTCTGCAGTCTGTCCAGCTCTGACTGTGGCAGGTGCTAGAGGGCTTTTACCATTCCCTCTTATTTTCCTGCGCTGTGTTTTCATGTGGGGCTGGCCACTCCTGTCCCCTCCGTGCATCTACTGCCTGCTCTGGCAGCCGCTCTGGCTGCTCAAGCACCAGGTAATACCATGCTCAGGAGCTGCAGTGGCCTGTCCTGCACAGGAGCTGAATCCTTTTCCACCGTTGACAGTGGCTGTGGCCCAGCCTGGCAGGGTCCAGACATCATGTGCCGCTGCTGGGGAGCGAGTAGGCTGCAACGGGTAGAACACAAGATCCCTTCCCTGGGTCACCTGGCAGGGACTGCTGAGATTTACTCATCTTTTCCTTCTGTGGAACATGGGACGTGTTCTGATTCCTAGAATAATTTCAGACTTCTTTTGTGCCCTTGTTTTGTTCTGGCAGTAATTTTCTTCCTTAATTTCATGGTACTGCCCTTGGAAGCTTGTCAGACCACTTCTTGCTTGAGCAGCGCTGCCACATTGGTTGTAGGATGCTGGCAGAGGTTTGTTCCTTCAGTGAGCAGAAACAAGGACCTTTTTTCACTAAACCTGGACGTCACGCTCGCAGGATCTCAGAAATCCCTTAAGAAAAGTATCAGATTATTATTTGTAAGGAGCAAACGGCGAGATGCACCGATGTGGAGTAATGAACGGGCAGTGCTCGTGGCTGGTGTCGAGCCGTGGTATAACGGGTTGCAGAGGGAAGTGTCTGTCTGTCTGTATGTATTTGTATGCATATACTCAGCAATACTCGGAAGATTGGCTGACCACACCAGGAAACCCCTGCAAAAACCCCAACAAACCGGCCCGTGGGGTGTGTGGAGGCGGCGGGGGCTGCCTCGGCGGCTGGCGGCTCAGGGGGGCTGGCTCCTCAGAGGGGCTAGCTCAGCTTTGCCAGGGCTCTGGCAGTGCGGTCCTCGTGCCAGTGGGATTAACTCGGGTGCAGGCATGGCTGGGGGGTTTAGCTGGATTAGTTGTGACACCGGGAGAGTCTGAGATGTTAATCAAAGCCGTGTTAAACGGGAAATTCGTAAGTGACCCGAGGTGACGATTTCCCATAATCTTCTCTTTTTTTACTGGATGGACAAAATGGAAAATTGATGAGTCTAAACCACATTTTTTAAGCCTGCTTCTGAGCGGAATGCTAGATCCACTTGATAATAGAGTTGATGAGTTTGCCTGGGCCTTCATTTTCTGATGTCTGAGTGTGTAGTTTGACTTGAAATCCTCTCCAATAAATTCAAGGCTGTGAAGCTATGATAGGACTCCAGAGCAACCTCCGGTTTCTTGAAATAAAACATGTGTTTTCAGAGATTTTTTGGAAGGCGTTGATTTTCAGTGTGTTTAATGATCGGTATTAACCTTGGAATTATGTAGGGGGGATATGAGAAAGGAAAGGGAGGAGGAGAAACAGGTGATGTTTGCACTGCTGGAAGAGGAGACTAGTTGTTCTTGGGAGAGTCTCGCTTGCTCTCAGTGGCGGTTTCTTGAAATAAAACATGTGTTTTCAGAGATTTTTTGGAAGGCGTTGATTTTCAGTGTGTTTAATGATCGGTATTAACCTTGGAATTATGTAGGGGGGATATGAGAAAGGAAAGGGAGGAGGAGAAACAGGTGATGTTTGCACTGCTGGAAGAGGAGACTAGTTGTTCTTGGGAGAGTCTCGCTTGCTCTCAGTGGCTG
>NW_010406459.1:32555-34296 GCF_000710305.1 Buceros rhinoceros silvestris | reverse complement strand
GTGCCGCCACCAGCCAATTCCTGACCCACTCAGTGCAGCTGGCGTGGGGACTGCCAGGATGGCAGTGGGGCCACAGGCGCTTCTGCCTGCCAGCCCCCTTGACTGCTCTTTCCTCCCTGAGGCATCACCATCCCTTACTGAGGCACAGGAATTTACCATCCTCCTCCCTTGTAAATGCCAGTGTGATGGAAATGGCCCAGGGAGAGCTGGGATCCTTGGGGGTCCGTCTCCTCCTCCCCAGAGGAGGTTTTAAAGCCTGGAAAGGTATCAACCCGTGAAAAATCTCATAACAAAAGGTGGAAAATGTGGAGAAAGTTTGACCTGTTAATAAAGGATTTAGTCAAACATTTCTGTAAATATTTGTACTGCACTGTACCATTAGCTTTTCCAGTTAATCTGCTTTCTCTGCTAATGGCTCTGAGCAAAATATGTTCCCAGAGTAGTTTACAATAAAAATTAGTGCTGTATCTGGCCTATTACTCTTCTTGTATAAATGATTAAAAAGGGATAGATGCAAAAATCCATTTCTGAGTGGGCTTTTTTCCCCTGACCACTGATCATTCGTTTCCCTTATGGAAAATAAAACAATTAAAAGACAAGAGAAACTGCCAGTTTCTGGGAAGTCTGCTTGGTTTGCTTGTCATTTTGCAAGGCAACTTTTATTTGCAAATGGAAAAATCTTAAGAATTTAAAATGTCACTTAGAGCATCTGCAATTGCCCCATAGAAGAGTTTGTTCACCTGTCAGCCTTTATAAGCGCGTGAACATGGATTTTTCTTACTCCTGGGAAATCTTGTCTAATTCTAACACTTTTCAGTGTGGTTGGCAAAGGGGTAGCCCGAAGTTAAACACAAGAATATATTATTGCATTTGACACTTTTCACAAACATTGTGCTTAGTGTATTTTGAATATTGAACGCAAACGATGGGCCCTTCGGCGCCCGGGGTAAACCTGGTTCGTGCCAGAAGTGTGATTACTACCAGCAGAGCAACTTCTGGGCGAATTCTGCTGAGGACCAGCTCTGGGCTGCTGCATTTGAATAATAAGATGCTGCTTCACTTTGCATGTGAAGAAGAGTTGCGGTGCTGGACGTTTTGACTTTGTGTGGCCTGTGCTCAGATGACTTTTAAAGCAAATATTAACAGCCCTTCTGGTATGTAAGCAGCTGTCTCCTACAGCAGCACTGAAGATTAAACCTACTGAGGGCCAGCATAAAACTCTTTCCTTTCCCAGATTCTACGCAGTCACATGCAATTACTGGTTCACGGGGGTAAATATTTTTAGAAATGCTGAGACTTGAAAGAACCCCCTAAATCCCAAAGCAGCTTTAAATGAAGCATGGTCGATCCCGAAAGCCGAGGAGACCAGGTGAGGCGAGTGCAGCCGAGGTGCTGGGTGGTAGAACACAGCTGCATGAGAGAGAGAGCCGAGGCACCCCAAAACAGGACTTGAGGACATTTCCTCCATCCCTTGACAGCTGGTGGGACTGTCGGTGTAAGCGCCACGGTGTGGGACAAACCCAGCTGAAAGCAAAGGTGCCTCTCGGTCTGCCTGGAGCTGGAGCATTGGGGTGGGGGCCAAGCAGGGAAGGATGAAGACAGGGAATTTGTGGACCTTCAGATGTTGTTCTGACTTGAAACGTTTGATTCTGAAATGTCAACATACTCTCAGAAATTGCCTTTCCCTCAGCTGTATCCACAGCCCTTGGGTACCGCAGACTCGTTCAGCATCAGTTGTGCC
>NW_010406459.1:1173-32403 GCF_000710305.1 Buceros rhinoceros silvestris | reverse complement strand
GCACCCACTGCACACAGAGAGCGGCTTTCAGTTAGACCTGCCTTTCCTGCGAAGGTTCAATCGGCAGATCTTAATAGCAAGAACATGTACTAAACCCTGGTGCCGAGCTTGAGCAGTCACTGGGAGCGAATGCAGAAGCCTGTATCTGACTGCAGAAATTGCCTTACGTGCTGTGTTGGAGGCATCTGCTCGGGAGCCAGATAAACACGTAACTTAGCAACAAAGAACAAATTGTGAGGGTTTGCAGTGAAATGTCAGAGCACGGTCTTTAGCTCCACTCGTACCTGCGTGAGCGAATACCCGATTTGCAGAGCGGAGCCCTCCCGCGGGCCCCGCGCTGGCTGCTGGTGTGAGCCGACTCCTCCGGCCCTGGCGTGCCCGCTGCCTGCAGCTCTGCTGGCTGCTGTTTGCCTGGACTCATTCAATCGGCTCCACTTCTCCGCGGGTCTGATAAAAGCGATTATGTCCTTTTCCTGCCAAAGGGACCCCACCATGAACAAAAAACCCTCTGCGTTATTATCCACCTCTCTCCCAAAGTGATAAACAGTGTTGAGCCTACAGCATTACGCCATGTGTCTGCATGAATTCTTGTAACAGATGTGCTGAGGCTTGGAAAAACTTATTTGAGATAAGCCAAATAATCTTTTCAATTATCTTCTGCTGAAAATATTGTATTTTTGTAGGCATTCAAGAGCATTATGGCATAAAATACCAGCCTAATTATCATTATCTTCTCTATTATGTTTGCTGAAATATTTTTTGGAGTTGTCAAATACGCGTCTGTTTAGTTATTTGGGACGGAGTCTTTAGACAGCTGTATATTTTGTTTCTCGATCATGTAATTTGATCTACGTATTTGATTGCAAGGAGTTATTATCCAGAAGGATAGCAACAGCAGCTCACACTTGTTTGTTAGGAATATTCCATCATGGCAAGAACAGATTCCTCGGGTGACTTTCCTGGACCAGCACATCCTGACAGCTCCTGGGGCCAGCGGCTCCCCCTCTCGGCACCCTGCTCGACCCCCTGGGCTGGGCGATGCTGGGTGCAGCGTCCTACGCGAATCCTGGCGCTCTACTCAGAGTCAAGCTCGCGGTCGCTGAGCGAGGCCGTACCTCTGCTTCAAAGTGTATGTGCACATCTCGGACCCGTTGAGCTGGTGCTCAGCTCCTGGCAGCACTGGGCTGATAATGCTGAAATGCAGGTTTTTCCCACGAGTCTGGTGATTAGGTACAAGGCTGATGAAAACCCCTCCAGCTGCTAATGTTGCACAACACTATGCGCCTGAGTTTAAGAGAAATTTTATAGCGACAGGGAGCCAGCAGAGGGAATACATTTACAGTTCATCCCGCTTCCCTCCAGAAAATCTGTTATTTGGGTCTGTCTTGCTGAGACGTGACAGTGCTCTGGCTGCTGAGTAACCACGAGAGAGGTGCTGCGAGTGCGTGTGTTCATGCTTGGGCGGGGGGGTGAAGCATTGTGCTTCGAGCATCGGTATATCCATTTACTTAAATTATCGCTAAACCTAATGTCACCCCGTCTACTCCATCGCATGTTATGGAGTGCTCCAGCTGAGTAATCTCATTAGAATTTGTCTCGTTTTCACCTCCGGCTGCAGCCGTGTACACAGCTCCTGAAAAGGTTATTCACACAATATTGCGTGACCTTGATGAAAGGCTAATTTGATAAGAATTCAATTTAGAATTCCATTTGTACTGACAAACCAGGATTTTATTGATGTCACAAATTTTCAGTGGCGGGAGCGGCGTTGGGAGCGAGAGTGTATTGTCTGCGGGCCTGAAGGTGGAAAAGGCAGAGGATCTGTAGGAGCTGCTTTGTCAAAGGGTCAACGTACCTTGCAGCGGTTTAGTCTAAATGCTTCAGTAAACTGTTCTTAAGCTTTCTTTCCTTTATTATCTTATTTTTCTTTCTGGTTCACTTAAAGAGATCTTTGCAGCGGCAGGGACGAAGCACTGGCTGATTAGTAAGGTGGTTTCCCAGCACAGTTCCAAGTGCATTTGCTACTTGGCCTTTCATCCTTTGGTCTCTCTGAGGTTGAGACAACAAACTAACTCAGCAGCACGATTTACCTGGTTCTTGAAAGCTTGCCCGGTTTCCTGGCTGTGGCTCCAAGAGGGGACAGACACTGCCTCTCCCTGAGCCTCGTTTCTTGTGCAGGTCAACGACAGCAGAGGCAGGTCTGGATCCACAATTCTTTAATCCTGTTCCTCGGCAGAAACTCCAGACTTCACTGTCTTGTGGTCCTTCTCCATTGCCTTTTGTGTTGTGAGTAAAAACATACGAACTGGTGCCATCAAGCGCATCTGTGATCTCAGACCTATTTCAGACAAAGCCCTCCTTGGGGAGGGGACTTGGGGGAATGACAGAGGGCAGCGAGAGTCCAGCCCTCTGCTGCAGGTGTTGGCAGAGCGGGGCAGAAGCCAGCACAGAAGGTCAGGATGTTGCTGTTGGTTTTGGAGACTGTTTGAGCTGTTTTTCAGGAGACATCCATGTGAAGAGAGAAGCGTAGTCAGGAGCGTGACCAAACAGGCCCCCATGGAGGTGACAGCTCAGCGGGGCAGGTCAAGTGCTGTGGCAAAGGGTGTCTCGGAGCATCTGCTTACCCGTGCTGTGCTCAGAGCCTTGCTCCCTCCAACACTGCAGCGCAGACCGTTTTCCGAAGAGGGTGTTTCTCACTCATACTGCCTGATTTCTGTCGCTTTGTGGGAACAGATGGGGAGTAAACAAGAAATACACACTTGCCCAGCAATTCACACTGCCCATTGGTTGCTACATAGTCCAGCAGCTTGATGTGATGCTGAGAACCATTTTTAATGCTTCCTGCGTGTGATTGAAGTCACCACTTAGACCATGTCTCAGCCGTGTGTGTCATAGACGAGCAGACACCGCCTGCCCATCGCTCATTAACCTCTTCAAAAGAGAACTTGCAGTGCAGAACACGACAGGGTGCAGATGCTGCCACAGGGTTCTGTTGCCAGGGGCAAGGGGAGGGTTGTGGCCAGGGAGGGAAAAGGAGCACAGGGAAGAAAGCAGCAGGTAGCCAGGGGCTGTGGGAGTCAACGTGGGCAGAAGCAAACGGTGACTAGAGAAGGTTGCAGCAGCCTATTACTGTTTCTTCCAAATCCAGAAAAGCTTAGCAGCAGTACAATCTGTTGTTTGTATAAAAATGTGTCAGTGGAAGGCAGGGGGGAAGAGCCTGCCTGAAAAAGGCACTTGAAAAATAACAGTGCTCCAGTATGGGGAAACATCTGGCGAGGAGGGGTGCTGGCACCTCGCACGAGCTCTCCCCCAGGTCCGCACACAACACGTGCCGCCGGCTGGTCCAGCCCTCCGGGACGGGCCGTCATTTCATGATGGTCTCCTGCAGATGCTGCCTCTCCCCGTTCCTCTGAGATTTTCTTTCTTTTTCTTTCTTTTTTTAAGCCAAGCACAAGGCGTTCAGTGGCTGAGAACTTGCCCCTGCGGCATAGCCTGGCATATTCCCCAGTCAAAGCGGTAATCAAAGAGGAGGCTGAGCTGAGCGGGGAGGGGAGCGGTGTTGTCTCTGTCCTCATTTACAACTATTAATTTAACTTATCTTCTCCTATTGATTTAAATCTGATCCTGCTGGAGAGGATCTTGGCTCTGAAGCTCGTGATACACCTTCACTTTTTGCTTTTATCCATTCTAATCACACATATTGTTTCAGGTATTTGATTTTAAATTGCAAAGTGATTACCATGGGCTGGCTGGATTTAGAAGTAACTTGCTTAAAATACCAAAGGTATTTGGCAGCTTCCTGGGTTCGAGTGCTGAATCCCGGGAGGATGTTAGAGGAATATAGAAACCAGTCCCAGTGAGGCTGGGGGGACACGGCTGTCTTTGCTTAGCTGAAGCCATCGTTAATTAATCGCGGTTGCTGCTCAAAGGTTTCCCCCAGAAGGCGGAGAAGTGGCTGGGCAAGAGGCTGTGCTGCCGCAGGGATGTGGGGAAGAGCCGTCCTCGTGGAAATACTTCCAAGATCCCAGCAGGTCCTGTGAGCTCCTCTCTGGAGACTCACCTGTGAAAGAAAGGCTCTGTCCTGGCCAGCCTGGCCACTGGTTATTCACTCACTGGCCCACGCGGATGCCAACCGTGCTACGGCAGGTGAGAAACCTCTTCTCTCAGCACGGGTTGGAGGTGTCTTGCCCAGGTCAAGGACAGCTCGTTCCCTCACCACAGCTCTCGCCAGTCTCACTGGCCTCATGGCTGAAGATGTGTCACCTGGGAAAGGGAAGAAAGGGAAGAGAGCTGTTCTTGGCCAGGGTAATCAAAAGGCAGCGGAGAACTGAATATGACAAATGGCTCTGCAAGTGGCAGGGATGACTGAATGGCTTTGGAGGAACTAAAAATAGTCAGACCTGACTCTGAGGCCTGGTCCCTCTCATGGTCTTTCACAGCTGCAGAAAGCTGGTGGTGATGTAAAACAGGTGATGCCCAGGAATGGTGTAAATCAGTATGGTTGCACGAGTGTTGGTCTTGAGAAGGCATTTAGGGGCGTCAGGGACAGTCCACCAATGACCAAGCTCAGCTGCCAGCCATGCCCGGGCTGCCCGCAGGCAGTGCTCGAGGCTGTGCCAGGCTCTGTGCAGCCGTTCCAGGTGGCAGGAGGTGGCACAGAGCAGGGACGCGTGCACTGGGATCAGGCTCCTGCCCAAGAGCAACCCTTAGTGTCCCCTGTTATCAGGAGCTGCTAATCAGCACGTGCCACGGTTTCTGCACCCAGAGAGTCGCAGCTCTAAAGCAGACCCAGTATTATAATTACTCTGAGTTAGTACTTTGGAAAAATCAAATGTGCTCTGAAAGTAATGATATCCCCTGCAAAATAACCTGCAAAGTAAAAAGCCAGCCTTATCTGCCTTAATTTCCTTTTGCTTTGATAGGTTTTGCAATAAATTACTTATTTAATGGATAGCATGAAACATCACACAGAGATATTTCAAACATTCAAACGCCTTGATCATTTAATACTATTTTCCCTTTTTTATTATGCCATAGGCAGAATTTTAATTATAATATTTATGCAAATTATGTTTGTATAATCATATTTGAAAGACTGTGTGGATCAAATTTTCCAGCCAATTTATCTAAATACAAGCCTTAAACTTTCCCTTTATCACTGTCACAACCACTCTTTCTCTTAATTTGTCATTTCAGGCACTTCCTATTACAGTATCCTACAAGGCTCAGTATCATTTGTGGCCTCCAAAAAATAATAAGGACTCTGGAGCCAGGGTAGGAAAACCCAAGTACACATTTATGTAGGGGGTACAGAAAATCCCAGCTCTGTATTGGAGGTTATTTATTGAACTGCTTTGCCTTGGTTTTTTCCCACCACTTCACAAATTTGTGGTTTGCCCATCATATTTTTCCCAGAAGATGTGATCTGGGTGGCCAGAGGGCTCCCAGCAAGGTGACTGCAAGGGCGTGGGCTGCCCTGGGGATGGCACTCAGGTTTTTCCTCCCTCTTTAACCACTGCTGCAGGGTAGTACAGAGGAAAAACACAGGGAAATTGGGGGAATTAATTAGAGAGTCTTAGTTATTTGTTGCATCTCTCCAGATTCTTGTCACCCTTCTTGCATGTGGGTGTGAGTGAGCCCCTGGCTTGGAGCCTGTGGTACTTTCTCAGGCAAAATTCCCCTGAATTCAGCTTATCAGCTAGACATGAACTTGGGTGGAGTGAGTGCCCTGCTTGGAGTCTGAAATCATTCCGGTTTCCAACAGAAGCGGTGGATTTTCGGTCTGAAATCTTTTATACTGTGTATTTCATACCAATTATTAGAAGCTGATGTGTGTTGCGATGTTCTCGGAGGCACCTGCTGGTGCGAAGGAAATATTTGCGAAATCTTGAGGATTGGCAGAGTTTTAAATGCGCTGTGACAATAGGAGACAAGAAGCCCAGAGTCAGAGAGAGATTAAATATTCTCAGCTTTCGTCTTCTCTCAGAAACGGGAGCTTCAGCTTTTTCCATCCTCCCCCGCCCTGGTGGAGGTGCAGGCTGGAGGATAACTCGGCGTGGGGGCTCACAGACCTCGGCTGCCCCTGGCAGGAGCCTCTCGCAGTGCTGGCATAAGGATTGCAGCAGGTGGCTCTTTGTCTTGCCTTGGCTTCTTTTAAGAGCCAGTCTCAGGAGGAGAGGGGTGCGTGCTGCGTTCCCTCCAGACCAGCCTCCCATGATAGAGGTGACATTTCCCCGGTTGCTGTTCTCCGTGGCATAGCCCCTTGTTGTCCCTCTGGGTTGTGGCCCTGAGCTGCCCTTGTTCAGGGCTCAGATCCCAGGAAACACGTGTGCTTCCCCTTGCTGTTGACGAGTGGTGGGGCAGATCCCACTTGTGCAGCACCAGCTTTTCCTCAGTTGCTGGCAGCTGTTGCCAGGACATCTGGTGCTTCAGCTCTGTGTGCCCCCAGTCCCGGCTCTTCTGTCAGAGCAGGGCTTGCGAGTGAAGGATCAGTAAAGCCCAGCTGAAAGCGCTCGTCTCTCCAAATGTGGGAGCGGGGGAATGTTTACCTGGGACCCACGGCTCCCAGCTGAGCCAGGGCCTGGGCACGTTGCTGAGTGCCCAAAGCTTTGCTTCAGGAGGAGGTCTTGGCATGGGCACGTGGGCAGTGGCAATGCTCCTTGTAGGAAGGGGTTAGAGGTGACCTGAGCCTAAACCATCCTCTCGTGTAGAAATGGTGGCCCGTCACCTGCACGTTTCCCCTCCTGGGGATGGTAGGCACGTGCACAGCCCTGAGCACTGAACCTCCACGGAGACTCTCATCCCTGCCAGACACGCGCATGCTCTGGCTGAGGAGCACTCCCACATAGTGCAATTAGCACCGTGCTGATGAGGAATGGAGCTGGTCCTCAATTTCCAGGCTGCGATACAACAATTGTATGCTAACGGCTGAGGAAGGCTCCGCCACCCGTGACGATGAGCCCGATGTCCTCCCCTTCTCCTTCTAAATCTGCTTAGAGTGCCACGTGTAAATCCTCCATGCCGTATTAGTGTGTGACGATGTTCATTAGCAAATGACTCCAGGGTTGTCTAAATGAGAAAAGCTATTAGGCAGATTTGTGGAAGACAAAACATGTATTGATTAATGTAATGATGACACATGCAGAATAATTTCACACTTAAACAGAAAGTAAAAATCAAAAGAGAAAGAACAAGCAGGTGTCTTCCAATTAGGGCGTAAATCAACAATTACGAGCTTTTCCTGACTACCTTCTGAAACTCTTGGCATTATTCACTGCTGCTCTGCTCATATATAATGCTCCGAAGAAAGGAAGCAACCAATATTTTCTCATAATTAAAGGAAATTATATATCCAATACCTTTTAATGTGATTAACAGCTATAGGAGGAAACTGTTTAAGAGCAGCAGGTAAGAGGAATGTTAGAGTACCATTTAGACAGAGTGAAATAACCAAGATTCTACCTGCCCAACGGCGAGTTCGGAAGGTCTGCCTTGTGGGTAAGATAAAACTGTTCACTTGGATAATGAACCAAGTGGTACCTGGAAAAGATTATAACTGTAGCTGTGAAACAGGGCCACAGTGGTATTTATTTATTTGGATTTCTCTGTGATGAATAGTGAATTCGCACAGAATCTCAGTACATCAAAAAGATGCCAGTATATAAACCAGGCATATTATTCTGCAATAAAAAATAGATACACTCCTAAATGCATTATGCAAAAGAGAAAAATTAATGTAGGGCTGAGCTTTTTACTTGGTCACAGCTGAGTGGTCTGCACTGATTTTGGAAAGCGGGTAGAATTGGAAAGATTAAAGCCAGCATGGAAATGGTTTTCCACAGATGGAAGGAGACTGCCCCAGGAGATGCTCGCTGCAGGGTGTCTCTGCCTGCCTGGAAGCCACAGTCGGGTGCCAGGGGCTGTGGGGAGACAGGGCTGGTGGCTGGGTGGACAGACAGATGTCTTGCCGAGCAGGAGCGGGGTTCTGCCTGCAGAATCTGGGCGTTGTGGTGGGTGAGCACAGGGAGGTGTGCTCTGTGCTGCTTGTCCCTCACAGCGGTTCTCCGGGCCAGCTCTGCTGAGGCCCTCACTGCAGTCAGGAGAGTCGCATGGTGGTCCTGCTCCCCTGAGCCCTGTTGCCGGTCAGCCATCCTGCCACCGCCTCCTCTCCTTGCCTTGTTGCTCTGCACCCAGTCCTGTGCCTGTGCTCTCTCTTCTCACGGTGTGCACTGCAGGGAGAGCAGCGGCCGTGCCCTGGCGGGTTGTTTTGGGCCCTGCTGCAGAAAAGCTGAGCCAGAGGAGCCGGGAGCAGAGCAAACAGCATTGCAAATACTCACATCGCCGGCTGCCAGCAGCTTTCCTCCGTGCTGGGAGCTGGAGCCGTGCACTGCTGCTCTCTCTGGCTGACCCCGTGCTAAACCTGATCGCTCTTATTATCCGTTGCAGGCAGGAAAGAAAGTATTTCACTACATGAAAGTGCACTTCTTGAGGCTACATTTGTATTTTCTTCTTAACTGTCTGCTTGAAATGACACATTACTTAGAGGAAAAAGAGCGCTAATATGCATAAGAATTTCCGTTAATGCGAAGTACAAGACAGCACATACAAAGAGAGACGCTTGCCTTACATGGAGGGTATGCTAAACGAAACAGTGCTGTCCTGGCACCGGCTCAGTTTTCTAGAGGGGTAATTTGTTGTATGAATGTAGGGACCTGTTGAATTAATGAAGACTCAGTACAAGAAGTATAAATTAAGAACTCCTCTGCTCTCCTGTGTTTTGCCTCCAGACGGTGCCAATGATCTTTAACAGGAAAATGCTCCATTATTGCTCATTGTGCTTCAAAGTTAAGCAGGAGGACAGAGGTGCTGGGTAAATACCTGTTGGAGGATAATTGTCTTCCCACCTCTAACACTCAGCAGCGTCATCAAAATCTTGGGTAATGAGCTGTTCTGTGAGTGACAGTGTGGAGCACGTCAAAGCTCGGTCTGTGCTGCCCTGAAGTCAGTGAGGAGATTTCCGTCAACCTATGGCAGCGCTGGGGTAAAGCCATTAACCTCAGCTCTGGAAGGCGTGTGAGCACCTCGTCAGTGTGTTCTAAACATGGGTATGGGGCTGGGAAAGAAAGAGCAGCATGTCTGCTGCCTCTGGTTCCTGCTCCGTCCCGGTGCACGTCCACCGGGTACTTCAGCCAGCAAGCTCGTAGCAACCTGATGCCTCAGCATCTTCCACCCTTGCGTGATCCCTTGCTCTAATCGAGACACATAGCATCTGAGAGACGCCCCTCCTGCTTAGGGGCTCTCCCTGCTCAGCAATGAACCAATATTTTCTTCTAAGTACCAGCAATCTCCATCCTGAAGTATCAGCTAAAAATCCACCCAGCAGAAGCCTCACTTCAGGTCATCTCTGTCCTCCTGCTCGTGAACAACCTGTGGCTCCACGCCTCAAATTGTGCATCCAAGTGGCTGCATGACACCGAGTGCTGCTGCAAGTGTGGGAGGTGGGTCTGGCAGTGCCATCAGTGGGTCTGCTCTGAGGCCAACGGCCAGGAAGAGTCCTGTAGGGAGGAAAAAAGCCAGCTGACGCAGAAATGCTTGTTTATGCTGGATCCTATTGACAGCAGCTTAAATACCAGTGTCTTTAGCTATTTCCTGGTTTAATTTAGCAGAACCAGACAGCTGATGCTTTTTATTTTTCTCCAAGCAGAAAGCCTGCCCCATCCCCGAGTTAACTGGTAGCGCAGCAGGCTGTCCTCGCAGATGCTGGAGTACCGGTTTGTTTATCAGGACCCAAACCTCCGTACACTGGCTATGGATAATTACCGACTGCGAATCTTCATTCCGAGATCTGCAGTGTAATTTCCTGTTGTCCCTAAAAGTCCCTGAATGAGGGCCCCGAGGGGAGCTGGCTGCTGAACACGGCAGCCCGGGGTGAGTGAGCCTGCCTCTTCCCCTCGGCACCCATCAGAAGGTCGACAGAGCTGAGCGCTGTGAGCAGGGCATGTACCAACTATTCCCTTCTGTTGATGAGAGAGGCATAAAGGCTAATGATGCCTCCGTAAAAATCAAATGTGAATGACCTTGTGTCCTCCATCGCTGCAGAGGATGCAGACTTGCTCCTAAGATGATAGTGAAATTATGCATTACACCCTTACGGCAATTGGGAACTGCCTGGGGGTGACCTGCTCTGCCCAGGGACAGTCCAGGACCAGCTGAGATAGCTCGTGGGTCCCCACAAGTCCCCACCACGGCGTGCTCAAGGAGTGGATACAGCTTCAGTTTTCCTTTGCACTTCTCAGTCTGAAACAGCCTGACCATGCATCCGTTCAGCAACTGCGACACAAGCGAAGCAGGGTGAGGAGGAACGCAGCTGCCTTAGACCCGGAGACTTCAACACCCCGTTTTTCTAATGTGTTTTGAAGTACCATGTCAGCTTAATGAATGTTTTGATTCATCCCACTAAATTACCTTAGCAAACTCTCCACTAAAACATGGCCTAAAAAGATGGAAATCAATCCCTGGATGGTGGAATTTGCCCAGTCCCCTTATTTCAAGCAGTTAAATGACTGAGTAATAGATCCATAAATGAACATCTTATTAGCCTAATCCTGAATGGAAGAATACACAAATCAGCCATTTGTTCCGTGGGTATCATTTAAGCTTGCCATCCATCTTAGTCAAAGGAGATGCCGAGTTTAATTTATCAATGCCTAGACGAGAACTCCCGCAGAGGGAAAGGGGTAGGGGGGGAGAAGCAGTCTGCAACTGGCACTCGCCTGCTCTTGATTAGCAAAGCTGCTGTCTAATTGCAGACACACCTAAATGCAGCAGTTTCTGCATCTGTGGGCTGTCCCACTTCAATGTAGAGGAGCAGTGGGAAAGCAGAAACATCCAATTATGAAAGGATCAGGCACCATAAAGCTGCAGGAGCGCAATAAAGGAAAGAGGGAACAGGGAGAAGCAGGTCGTGGTTCTGCCAGAGCAGAGGGAATCGGTGGCTGTCCTCTGGCGGGTAGAAGTGGGATGGGTCAGGCTCATAGGAAGCAGGACACTGTGGTGGTGCAGCTGCGAGGGCCCCCAACAGCCGTGAGGATTGTCCCCACATTGCTGCAGGACACCTGGGCAGAGTAGTGGTGTGGCTCAGCCCTGTGCTGGCAGCAAGCGCTGGAATTGCTCCTTCCACATCCACCAGCCGCTTCCACCCGGCCCCGTCCTTCTCCGTGCACCTTCCCCAGGCGCTGGTGCTGCTTGGTGTGCAATCCCCAGGAAAACTGTCAGCACTGAAAGTCCTAAAACAAACTAGGGTGTTAATGGGATGCAAGTAGCCATGGGTCACGGCGAGGAGGTCACGGTCTCCATCACTTTCTCCCTGTGACAAGTGCAGCCGCCATGTCCTGGTCTAACCGATCTGTTTGGCTGGTATAGCACTGGTTTAAGTTTACTTTGACCTTTTAAAAATAACTGAGTGTCAGACTGGTTCTGCTGGGGTGAGTGGGGCACTGGTCCTTTTGAGCTCTGTTCTCTGGTGGTTCCTGCAATTTCTTGCCATGTGCAGTTAGCCAAGGCTGGGCATGGGGTGAAGCTGGCTTATGAGGTCCTGGCACTGCGAGGCTGCAATCCTCAGGGAGCTTCTGTGCGTCTGGCAGGCAGGAGATGGGTCCTGCTGCTGTGGATATGTGCCAGACATCTCTTAGGGTCCTTCATCTCTGAAAATGGCACCAGGCCGCAGCACATCAGCGGCACTGCGGATTTACCTGCAGCGCTGGTGTAGCAGCTTGAGGAGGGGCAGAGGAGCAGAATTGCCTGGACTTTGTGGTGTCCTTGAAGAACCCTGAAACTGGACGAGAAACTTGTGCTCTCTTTAAAATTGACTGATTGAGACATAATTTGGATGCAAAACTTGTCATCAGTATTCATGTCCTTTGTCTCAGATGGCTTTTATTGAGCCAGATTTGGAATGATCGGAAATGGGAGAGCGGCAGATTTCTAGAAGAGCCTTACGAGGTTAGGCTGGGGTTTTGCAGAGATCACTGAGGATGACTGGGAGAGTCACAGTCTGGACGTGCAGGAGGTTTTGTGGGTTGCTGGTGTCTGGATCTTAAGCTGCATACTGTAAAAAAGAAAAAAAAAGCTGTAGTACAGGAGAGTTGGGAAAAATCACCTTCAGTCAATGTTAGTGGCTCAGGGTAAATCAGCATGCAGTTGTTCTCCAGAATTAATATTTCATCAGGTGTGATTTAAATACTGCTGATTGAATTAACCCTCGAACTATGGCACTTAAAGACCGCGCTGTCCCGTGAGGACTAGAGGCATCACTTTCACCGCAGTAAATACGACAGGAGCCAGGAGTGGGTGGTTCCATAAAATAAAATACTTTTCTTATGAGGAAGTATTTCTTGAAAATATATCCCTCAGCGCCACGGCCTGTGTCCGCACCGATGCGAGCAGAGCTTTGCCATGCTGGTTTATGCCACTAGAGGGGATTTTATTTCCTGAGACAGCAGGTCCAGCCCAGCCCAGACAGTTGTGCGAGGACAGGCCAGTGCGGCGGCCAGG
Organism: Buceros rhinoceros silvestris; assembly: GCF_000710305.1. NCBI lineage: Eukaryota > Metazoa > Chordata > Aves > Bucerotiformes > Bucerotidae > Buceros > Buceros rhinoceros. The sequence continues at coordinate 19,851 of NW_010406459.1, read as the reverse complement.
CGAGAGGCGATGGGCAAAGGGAAGGGGAGACACCGGGGTGCCTGGGGCCGGGCTGCTGGCACCACTGCGGGGCAATGGGAGCCTGGGCAGGGCTGCCCTCGGCACCAGCGCATCCTTCCCTGTAGCTCTCACTCGGTGCAGGGCAGGTGCTGGGTGATGCACCGGTGCTGTTGTGGTTTTTAAAATACATCAGTAGAGTGCGGTGCTCGTTGGGTTTGCACGCCTGTTTGAAACCCAGGTGAGAAGAACCTAACGCGCTGTGTTTCTGCGAAGAGACCGCGGGTCACCGTGTGCGCGGGCTGCTGCTCCAGAACAGCGTGAATCCTTCACGCTGTTGAAATCCGGGGATGAAATTCTACCTTGGGCTGTGCGTGCCGGGGTGGGTCGGTGTGGCTGAGTGACTGCCTGGCTCCCAGCACCGCACTGCCCAGCAGCGGCACCCGGGCTTCCCGTCCGTCCTTGCGTGGGGCTTTATCCAGATATAACTCAAATCATAATATAGCTCCTTAATGTCACTAACTGTGTGATTTAGGCTTTTGATCAGTAGAATATAGTGATCCAGAACACTTTTAATGAACTATATATTTATCTAGGGAGTCATACCGCTTTCATCCTCAACATAGCTAATAACCATAGCTCAAAAGAGGCCACTGGCTCTGCAGCTCATTTTCAATTTGTGCCTTTTTAAAGGAGCTAATCATGAAAAGAAAAATGCAGTAGTTAGGGGAAATGGGTTTGCTCTGTATCACCATTTGTAAAAGAGGAGTGCGAGAAGCAGCTAGAGCTGACCGGCCCAGGGAAGAGCCTTCGCAAACCCCACATGTGTCTCTGCAGCCTCGGGACGGGGGGGTGAAGCACAGAGAGCCCAGGTGATCGTCTTTGATACCCGAGTTGTTCTTCGTCTGCGTGAGCCTCGGTGGCTGTCAGCGGACAAAGTGATAGAGAACCAAGGGCAATTCATTTCCAAGTCTGAAAGCTAAAGAAGCTGCTCAAGCAGGAGATTTCATCCTCCTCTCTTCTTTCAGCACCAGAGTTGCTGAAGTTTCCAGTTTCTTTTTGATTTTACTTTCTCCTTTCTCTCTGATTCTCTTAGTACAAGTCAGAAGCTGTTCAAGTCTGGCAAAGGATTTTTGAACCATAATATCAGAACTACAAAGAGGAATGGAATTACTTTGGTACTTTAATGACCTCACTTCCAGTCACCATCATCTTCTTTTAGAGAGGGGAACAAAAACCATCAAGCCTTCCTAATTCTTCTGCTCCCAGATAAAGTCAGTGTTTGCTTGGAAATTATATTTATCCTGAAATAATGAAGCACTTAGCAGTGAGGCTGCATCAGCCTGATGTGAAAGAGCTTTTGTTGTTCTGTTTTGTTCCCATTTCACTTTGGACGAATGCTTTGGAATGAGGGCACTGGTGCTTCTGGGTTCTGGGGAAGGGCAAATGTGTTGTTTCCTGGAGAAACAAAGAAAAAGCCCTGCCAGGAGAACGTATCAAATTAATGACTCTTAATTGGGTTTTTTTGCATTAGCTTGCCACATTTCTGGCCATACCTATAGGCTTCTTTAAACATGACGCAGCTCATACTTTCAGCTCTTGCTTTAAACATAAAGCAGTGCTTGGTTTTCATGCACCTTTCCAGAAATGGATTAATCTCAGTAAATGAAGATGTTATTATATATCCATTTCTTATTGGGAAATACAAATCGGGGCTGGCTCGGTGCTTTAGGCACCTGCTGTGTGTTGTTTCCACTGGAGATATGGCAAATCCTCTCCTCTAAATTCATGATTGCACCAGTCCAAGAGCTAACAAAAGGCCACAGAAATCCTTGTATTAAAGGGGTTTTAAGTTGTGTTTCCTGGAAGTAAAGTTCACTCCTGGAGAACTAAGGCTCTGTTTAAGGACAGTTTACTTTGTGGAATGAAATACCATTTGCATTCATGCCCTGGTTTAGTGATGCCCTTTGCTGTCGCCCTAAGCCCCTGTGTGAGCCGGGAGCTCCTCTCCATCTCTGGGGCTGGGAGAAAGCAAAAATGGTTTAAAAGCCTGGTTGGAGGTTGCTCTGAATTATAAACCACAGGCGAGGACTCAGGCTCTCTTGAGAGATTCTGCCATCTCTAACAAAAGCTGTAATCAGACTTAAGTCTAGTATTAGCTGATCAGAATTGCACTGAAATTACCAGTCCAAAATCCACTGAAAACTGGGGAAAAAAACAAGCTCCACGTTGGAGTCTGATGAGCGTCTCTGTGCAGAGAAAACCTCTGCTCCTGTACCCTGGATAACACTTCCCTCTTCCTAGAGAAGGGATAAGTGATTGCGGTGGGTTGGCTTCTTGTAGTGTGTGTTTTCTCTAAATATTGAAAAATTGAAATAAACAAGTAGGGTCTGTCTTTAATAATATGTGCAATGACTGTATAGAATAGCTAATTTGCATCTCATTACATTAACTTTAATTTTGGGAACATGTCTGCTGCCTGATTGGTCTTGAAATAGTACAGCAATACTTTATTTCAGAGTGTGGTTTTTTGTGTGGTTTTGTTGAGAAGGGCACTGCTGGATGTGCTGCGTTCACTCATCTGCATATTAATTCTGGGGGGGAAAGTCATTATTTTCGTTCTATACGTTGTTTTGCCTGTCTCCTCTATGTAATTAAGGTAATCATTGGCTTGCATTTCCAACAGAGATGTGACTTCACGACAATGCCACAATCAGAGGGGTCTGAGATCCCTCCCCGTCCCGAGAAGGAGCCCTGTCCCAGTGGCGATGGTAGATGATGGTACAGGATGGGAAAGGTGCTGTCCCGAGGGCAGAGGCAGCACTGACCTCCTGCAGCTCTTCTTGACTTCCAGAAAGTCATGGGAGGTCCAAACAAAGGTGGGGGAGACAATTGCCACGTGTTTCCTCAAGTCCATGTAACAGAATGCTTCAGTCCTTTATATACGAAGCTTATCTGAACAATATCCTTTATTCATAAATCTCTTGTGGCAGAAAATACACAACAATATATATCACATCCTACATGGGGTGATAAACAGGAGGTCTTAAGTATCTGAGGAAATCTGATTCCTCTGGCTGGTCAATCAGTTGGTACTTGGGGCCACTTTAAAAATTGCTCTTTTCCAGTAAGAGCTGCAAAGAAATTATCATCACTCTGAAGTGTTCAGCGCCTGAGATCAGGCTGGGTTTAGTGGCTCTTTTGCACTATATTGATATGGTGAAATGCCAGTTGTTTTTTTCTGAGATAAAAATAGCCACAGCCAATAATTAATGTTTCCATACTTAATTAAATTGGTCTGGCTGGGTATGTGAAGCCGCATACTCTGGCCTCAGGGATTTATCTGCTGGGTTCACACCCACGTGGATGTTTTTCGGGGCTGTGTGTGCCATGCCCTGTGCAGCCCTGTCAACAAGCAGCTCCAGTGACTCCCGTGACATCCCCCAGACCACCGCAGGGACTTTGAGCTTTCCCTTTCCGCAGCAAACTGAATCAGCTGAGCCCCGCCCCAACCTCTCCTTCTCTTGGACAAAGCCGTTATTCATTTGCTGTTTCATTAGCTGTTTATGAACATGCTCTGATGTTTTAGGGGATGAGGATGGCCCGAGGAATGTGTCATTACACAGGCCTGCCGTGATTTGTGTGCACACCTCTGGGGCAGTCCCTGCTCCTGGGTGCAGGATGTCCTAACGCAAAACCGGCTGGCGACTGATCTGGTCAAATACCAAAACACAGAAACGTGTGACTCGTTACTAACTGAGGTTAGTGAGAGAGTAGAAGGAAAGGTCTCTGCGAACAGAGAGGAGCCAAGAGGAGAAAGCCAGAGACGGGCAGGTGGACATACCCAGGAGGTGACCGAGGTGCTCGTATCCTCTGCGGGTTCCCGGTGTGAAACAGGCTTTTAGGTTCTCCGTGAAAATTGATACCCCGCAAACCTGGTGCAACGCTGGCTACAAACTGTCCTGAGGTTTAGATGATGAACAGCTCCAAGGAAAGAGCAAAGTGAAGCACCTGGCTTGGAGCATGCACTCGGCAAGGGACAATGCGGGAGAGCAGCCTGCTCGTGCAAGCAGCGAGGAAGCCCCAAGCGTGTCTTGGTACATGTCAATAGAACAGAAGGTCCCAAGTACATCAGCGTTACTGAGTCGTGTGTTTTAAGGCCTTGAAGGATTGTTAAAAAATCCCTAGCCTATGGAACATGGTTCAGAGTGTTATCCTGTTAGTTCTGTCTCAAGCAAAGTAAATTGTGCCTGAATAGAGGCTGTTTTCCTGAAAGTTGTGCTGTCTTGGCCCCAGGATTTTAAGAGATGGGTGAAATAATGGGAAGTTTAAAGGGCTGTTGTCAGTTGTACGCAAGCAACTAAGCAGTTTCCTTCATTCCGCTTCAGAACCCCTGTTGAAGCACAGTGGGGCGGTTTCTGCTCTGGTGATGGTCTAGCGCCACTGGATTACGGTTTGGCCCATTTTTGTTTGGAGTTTAGCTTTAAATCCCTTGTGTTTATTTTCTTCTTGCTGCTTATCAGTGCTGTGTTGTTGTGCTGTAAGAATAGGACTTCACAGAGCCACTACAAGGCTTTCGGTTCATCAGTTTTTAATTAAATTTGAATTGAAGATTCTCTTTCCTCTAGGCTAATTTTCAAGTGACAAACAAAATCCCCTTAAGTGCCTTTTCTTTTCTGCCATAAACTAGTAAAGCTGCTGTCAAATTCCCTCAGAAACGCAACTTCTCCAGCCCCATAAAAGTGCAGATTATTGTTCCATCAGAAATAAGACAGAACAGTTCTTAGGAAAACAGATCAAATAAAAACATTTTTTTTCTCTTTGCCAAGCCTGGGTGTTAGCCCATTGCTGTGGGGTGGGTAGAGGTGTGCTGTAGAGCACATCCCCTGCCCCGCACGAGGCTGTGCTGGCTGTGGGAGCTGGGGATGCTCTTTGCAGCACTCGCTTCGTTGTCCCTTCTGCTTTCCATGTCCTTAAGATCATGAGTTCTTTGGCAGCAGCCGTGAGCACGCCAGCTGCTATAGTGGGTTCAGGCTCTGCCCCACTGAGAGCTGAGACAGGACACCGAGCAACCTGCTAGCCTTGTTAAAAGCAACATATTATTTATTTAGATGCAAGAACATGTCAAGGAAAACAGACCTTGAAGCTGTGAGTGGTGTGCTTGCTTCTCAGGCACGGGGCTCACTGTACCCAGAAAAGCTCCCTAGGCTTTGCATGATGGCGAGGACATGAGTTCCCACCTCTGCTGCCCTTACCCAGCCCAGCCCGGGACTGCTGAGCCTGCAGCAGCATCCAGCCTTGGGAATGGGAATCTGCAGCGTGGCCACCGGCACGGGGCAGAGCCCAGCCTCGGGGCTGCCCCTGGCACCACTCACCCCAGCACGATCACTCCCGCCCAGTTCCGTTGTCTCATGCGAACAGGTGACACACCACCCTGCCAGGGCTCCTTCCAGCAGCCCTGGCCCCATGCAGAGGACAGTGGGAGCTGCAGGTCTGGCTGGCCATGCGTGCCCGGCCCTCAGGGAGTATCAGTGAAGTCCAGAGATTGGGCAGGGGGAGGGTGAGCGAGGGCCAACCTGAGCTTGGGTCTGTGGGCAGGAGGAAGGTGAGGGAACCACTGAGGGTGATGCAAATTAACTGGTAGATGACAGAGGCCAGATGTCTGTGCTGAAGCCACCCATCACTGGTCCTGGTGCTGATCTTCTCAGAAGAAATACAGTGTCATCAAGCTGAGAAGCTGAATTGTGCCACTGAACTGTTTTTAATGACAACTGTCTGGGGCTGGGACTGTCCTCCCCAGGCTCCTCTGCCATGGTTCCTTCAAAATGCAGCCAGGGTTGCAGTTGCACTCAGAGCCCTTCACCTGCTCATTCTGCCGAGTGATAGTCACAGGACTGACCCCGTATTAATGGACATCGTTCACTGAGAGCACCTTTCTCTGACCAGTTTCCTATGATTAACCTCAATTAGAGAGAACAAGTTTGATTAGACTGTGAGATCGACTTCTGGGGAAGCCGCTCGCTCTTCTTAATGGGGCAAGGGACAGCTACGGGGCTTATTGAAGAAATCAGCTATGCGAAATTAACTTCCTGTTCTTTTCAAATGAATTTTCCAGCACTTTAAACCCTGAGTACAAGTGTTCATCTGCACCACTTAACCTTTCTGGATGGGTTCTGGAGCTCAGCTTTCCCTTTGGGTGAAACAAGCAAAAAAACCACCCTTTCACGGACCGGCCTCAAACAGGGCATATGTAGGAGAGCCAAAGGCATCGACCAGAACCAGATTTCAGCCTTAAAGTAATTTTCTTGCTTGTTTTTAAATTATGCCCTCAGTTGTTAAGAAAATTGCAGCCAATCTGGAAGCAACTTCATGCTGTTCTCCATTTGTATCCACGAGGTTAGTGTGTGCAGCACTCAGCTGGTCTGTGGGCGCAGGGGTCCCGGTGTACCCCGGCGCATCAAGGGCAGGCACGTCCCCCTTGGAATCGGTTTGCAGCGTCTGAGGCTCCTCAGAGGCGGCTGCTCGTCTGTCTAACTTCACTCCCCTTGCCGAGGGTTGTCTTCCGCTGCTCTGTGTCACTGTGTCTCTGCTGGCAAAGGCATTCGGAGCTCAGAAGCCCTTCAGAAATCCCTCCAGAGAAGGTTTGGTTCAGAAGCGTCTGTCAGCAGCGGTGCATTGCGTGTGCTCTGTGAAATAGCCCTCAGTTCTTTACATCAAACCGTGAGGGGCTGAATTGTTTTCAGATTAATGTTATAAATTAATCCAGGATACTGCATGCAAAAGGCAAGGAAAGAGAGGGAAGGTATTACTTGGTTTTCAAAAGGATTTGATAATAATAATGCTTCAGTAGCCAGTCTATGAAAAGCATGATAATGAATTTTAGCTTATTCGTGCCAGTTGCTTTTATTAATATGCCGCTCTTCTAGGCTTAGAGTTAATTTTAAAAAGTCTTTTTTCCCTTCCCAGTGGTAGCTGCATGGGAGCCACCGTTGTCCTGCTCAAAAGCAGAGGTAATTTGGGGGTTTTTTCCCTTAAAGTCTTAATTTTTTTGTTCTTAAATTCTGGTGTTCTAAGAATAAACAACACTTGTAGCACAAGCACGGACGGGAGAAAGCGGGAGTATGTAGAGGAAAGAGAAGACAAATCGTGCCTGAGACAGGCTCCTCTGGGCAGCTGGATGCCTCCGTTTGCAGTCTGTATGACCCTCCCATCACTTCCTGGGTGTGCAAAGACCACTAACGAATTCAGCTCTCGGATTTACGTCTGGTGTGGTGTAGTTATCCCCATCTTGCAGCCGGGGAAACTGAGGCTGGCTGCAAACTGAAAATGCCGTTACTGGTTCAGGGGGATTTCTCCAGTACCACCAAGTAGGTTCTGCCTTTCCCTCAGGGTTGTTGGAGACATACAAGCACCTTACCCAAACATCTCTAGAGCCTACTGAGATATCTCCCTCTGAGTCTGAGTTCCCCAGTAACTGCACGAGCTGGGCCTAGAGCTCTGCCAGGGACCCAGAGGATGCGAGTGGCAAAGCACTCGGTGCTTTGACGAGGAGACTGTCCTTCCATCCACCCTCCAGTGAACCAGAAGCTGCAGCTGCCCAGAGCTGTGGAGTCTTTCTGCTAACTGGGAGCTCAGATCTAAATATAGTCCCGGTATGACAATGTATTTTTAGTGTTGTTCTGATGGGAATTAATCAGTGTTCTGTGTCCTTAAGGAGGAGTTCATGGCATGGTCACATCCATCCTTGGGACATTTGGTTCTTCTGCATCAAACTCAATTTCCCTGCACTAAAGAAGACAAACTCTAAGTGCTGTCTTCATGGAATTACGACCACCTTGCAAAAAGAGCCAGAGAAGGACCCATCTACTCTCATTAATCCCACCAAAAGAAGTGTTAGGGAGAGGTATCATGCCACTGGAACTCCATTATACCGTTTGCCCCTCAAATAACTTCTTTTCCTAAAATTTATTAAATGACCTAGAAAATTAATGTGCAGCCAGAAGATGGAGATAATTTATCACAGGATGTCACACAACCTGCCGATCCATCAAGCAGACAGTGTTGCTCTACATCACATTCTGGTGCCATCCTGTCTTACAGTCCATCTCAATGTCAAAAAAAGGATTTACCAAAAAATATTTTGGGATATATTTCATGTGCTGACTCAGACATGATGTCCCCCGTTAGATTAATCTACACAAGGAGGGAGTTTCAGCCAAGGAGACAGGCTTTTTGCTGCTTGACTCCCCTCTGTGTTTTCTAAAGTTCCCCTGCTCCAGCACCCCTCCTTTGTGGGTCTTCTCTCAGAGAGGTTCCTCTCTCCCATCCCCAACAGCATTCTCGTGCTGTGGAAAATCCATTGCTTACAGCGAGCTGCTGGAGAGGCACCCAGGGAAGGTCTGCGACAGACGGGAAGAGCACAGCTCATTGCCTTAAGCACAGAAGTGCTTTACATTTTAGAATTGACTACACTGATCACCTTTTGTCCGTATCAACCACGCACATCACTCTTTCTCCAAAACATTGGCCTCCGAGCACCTCTGTAAGATCCTAGGAAAGCAAAAGAGTTCACTTTAGACTGAAAAACATGTTTGGTACCACAGGTATCTCCTACCCGCTGCTGCGCCTGTTACAGCATTGATGCATCTGGTACAGTAATGTTGAAATTGCTCATAATTAATTTAATTCCATTGTGTTTCAGTTCTCGATAATAACAAGCAACTGTTCCGTGTCATTTCCTTTCTTCTCCATGCACGACAATCTGCTAGATTCATCTTTCCAGGAATGCAAGTTAAAGATGATAAGTATAATTTATGATTCTCTTCTGGACTGGGGTTCGTTATTAATAGCCATGTTCACTTAGGCTGTCAGCTAATCTTTCCTGTAAAGGGCTTATCTTCCTGCTTGTTTGCAGAACACAAACTGTTTGCTGTACTCTTTGCTGATTATTGGAATGTCAGCGGGTGAAACGTATGGCATGCAAAAATAGAAAACAAATTTTTAAGCTCCCATTTTGTCGTTCAGATTTGCAATTTTGCTTCAGACAAACAAAACCAAACCCTCGAAACTCATCCTGCCAGCACGATCCATGCACCCAGCTCTGTGTTGGTTGGCTTTTATGGTACTTGAATAACCACCGTTCCTGTGGTATCCGAATATCTCCCAGTCTTTAGTCTACTTTTCCTTCCCAGGGTGTTGTGAGGCAGGACGCTGCTGTCCTCCACGTCTGCTGTGGTGGCACTGAGCAGGGCTGGAGGTCAAAGCTCCAGCACACAGCTCTGCAGCGGGGCAGAGCGGGCGGTTTGGGTCCGGGGGATGTGGGGCAGAGTGGGCGATTGGGGTCCTGGGAGGCTTCGCACGTGGGACAGAGGAGGCTGGTGTGGGAGGCAGCACCTCGCAGTGGGAAAAGAGGGAATGAGACTGAAAAAGGCAGCTGCCCTTGAAATATCAGATGGTCAGTGCTTGAAAAAGAGCCCTCTTCCTCCAATGACATCTATTCCTTGGCTTCCTTTTCAAATTGAACTGTTTAAGACTTTCTCTTTTTTTGTTTAATCTGAGCTATTAAAGGAAAATTCTGTTTATAGGGGAGGAAATAAAACAAGCTGCATTTTTCCATGGAGAATATTGATAATTTTGTAGCAGCTCTTCAGCAATCTGTCAGAAAAACCATTTCCCAGACCCTTCGCCGGGGCTGGCTCCGTAACAAAGCAACACTTTAGCTTGTTGAACCCACACAAAGAGCTGGGGCAGAGCCAGTGCCCCTGGGGTGGGCTCCCCCCGTTCTTTGCCTCTCTGGCCCTGGGTACCCACGGACCAGACCAGCCACCTCCGCAGCGGGACATTTAACTGTGCTCAGAGCTGAGGGCCAGCTGTCTCCAGCCTTTTCCCACCACCGGCCATAATAAATCTCCTTCCCTCCCTCCCCTCGCACCTGTTCTTTTTATTTGCAAAGTGGAAAAGTGATTTTTAAAAGGTGAAGGAGTATTTCTGCCTTTGATAGCATGATTAGCTTGGCTCACAATATTGTTATAGCTTATCTTGCTCTTCTGTGATAACTCAGAAAAACAATAAATGTCTTCTTACAGCAGACTGACATTCAGTATTAAAATTGGTCTCCTAATCTTTATGTGATTGCCTTCTCTGTGATAGAAATATTGCCTCTTGTAGAGTATTTATTGTCTAGTTCTTTCCAAAGTATTGACTTTATGTAACAGCTTGATATACATCAAATCCTTTAGAGATTTAATAAACTCTTCTGGTCAGTCTTCTGTTGTAAACACATTGAGATTTATGGTCATCTTAGTGTAAAGCCCTTTTTTTGCTGAAATTCTCTGCTTCCAGATATCAAAAGATAAGGATGGGAGCATAGATCACTGTGGAAATCTTAACCCCTGGCTGCCGAGTGTTAGTCAGAGGCTGCTGACAGTTAAAGGGTTGAAGTGTGAGTGACGGGTGATGGTGCAGCTGCCAGGGCCAGGGTGGAGGCACAGTGACTGCTCCCTGGGGAGCAGTTTCCCTCCGCAGCACATGGCCGGGCTCGTCCTTCCCTTGCACTGCTCGGCTCCGGGAGGACTCCCAAAAAGAGTCCCCTGCCGGGGAAAAATTTACTGTTATTCAGTCAGGCATAAAGTTAATGTATTGAAGCTACACGACAGCACTTGTGATCAAAAAATCTGGTAAACAGAGAAGGCAAATGTTCATCCCTCGGAAAAGCCGTGTGTGTATGCTCCCTCCCTGCCCCGCTCTGTGGGCTTTCCGGAGCCGGGTGGCCGCCAGCCCGCAGGCGATTCAGCCCCTGGGTGCTGGGGGGTCCTGGGGTCATGCCTCTGCCACCTCGAGCAGGCTGTCGGGCTGGTGCCCTGTGGTTCTTCCAAGTCATGGAACAGAGCAGATTCTGGCTTTGTTCGTGATGGGGAGGGGTTGTTTAGTCTTTAATTTACAAGAGAAAAACAACCTGTCAAGTGCACACAAACTCCCCTCCCACTGTCTGCTGGAGAGCTGTTTCTAGACTCCAGTAGAAAGTTCTGGATTAAGGCTTTCCTCTTATTTTGGTAGATGAAGAACGGGGAGATGACTTTCCATTTCCCTTCTGATGATGTAGTTTGATTGGAAAATGCATTTCGCACGCCTCTCCATGGGCTCCGCGTTTCCCGCTGCTGTTGTTTGTATTGCTGCCCTTCGGACTGTGGCTGGGTGAGGACAGGGGCCATTAGCGGAAGGGAAAATGTAATTTCCTGCTGCTCCTCTGACTGCTTCATAGCTTGTGGGCCACTAATAAGTTGGGGTGATGACGAAACTACAGATAAACTGGTGCACTTCTGTCACTTCACTTTTGATGGGAACGCTTAATGGGGAACTTACTGGGAATGGTAAAGCAACATACTTGGGAACGATGGAAGGAAAGTTCGATCATGCTTTGAGGCAGGATGACAGCCAGCAGCTTTCTGGCATCTCACTGTTTCCCTGCTCTGCAAACCCATTCCTTGGAAATAAAGCATGATGCAAGTGAATGGAAGTGAGAATGGGCTTACGGCTCATTTACTGCGGGAAGATATTCCTTCCTACATCTATTATTTATTACAGCTTATGTTCTATTTAAGATTGCGTTTTAAGAGCTGTGGTTGTCACAGTTAGCTCTGAGGTTCCCGAGCAAGGGCTGGGCAGGGATCCCCGTGGCCGTGCACAGCAGGTCGCACAGCAGCCCTATCGCGGACGCCAGCACCGCTGCCCACTCGCTGGGGTCTGGGTGTCGATGCGGGGGGGATCATTCGTGTCACCGGTTTGCAGGCGGACGGGCGTGGGCGTCCAGGGTGTGTAAGTGCAGCGCTGTCTCTGCAAGGAGGTCTCAGAACCACAGCCCTGGGGGGAAAAATATTCTGCTCTGCTTGTCAGATGGTCCTCTCCCAGCACAGAGTGTCAGAGCTCAGGAGTGCTGCCCAGTGCCAGTAAATGAAAAATAATTGCTTGCAAATTGCCCTCTCTATTGTTGTAGGCAATATTGCACCAGGCTGGAATCTCCCTCAAAAGAAATTCCAGGAACAGCTTCCAGGCTAATCAGTGCTGTCAGCCACCAAGTTTGTTCCTGTTGCGGCACCAGGTTGTTAACCGCAGAGTGACGAGCAGAGCTTCCACGTGTAGCTGAAATCTTGCAGCATTATTTCATCTCCAGTGCTGTTCCCTCCTGACCTATCGAGAAATAACCGCTTTCAAAGACAGGGACATATTATGGTCGTGGAGATGGCTTAGCTGGGACACAGCTAGTCATTTTTCCTTGCAGATATTTTATTAATATATGTTATTAACCTTCATTCTCCTTCCCTATGGTCCTTTATCATCTGAACTAATTAATTCTTCTTGCAAGGTTTATAGGGAAGGGATGGGCATATCTGCATTTGTAAACTAGATGTGTCTCCAGGTGGCATTCCCTGGCACCAGCAACTGAGGGGGTGATCCCAGCTGAGAAGGAGACCTGGCACACAGCAAACAAAACCAGGATACAACTGCCCAGAGGATGGTTGAATTTGTCCTGACCCTTTTAACAGCCGCAAACAGCGATCTGGGTGGTAACGTTTTTAATGAACGTGAAATATCCAGGAAAAATAAATATATTTTGTCACTCTCCTCCCACCCAGCACGATGGGAGGGGTGGACAACACTGGTTGGTGCCTGCTCTTTAAAAGCCCATGGGTGCCCCTGTCCTCTGCTGCTCTTTCTGAGCTGCTGTGGGTGATGCTCACCCCTGGTTCACCCACAGTGGGAAGAGCAGGACGTGAACATGTGTGTGGCAGAGGGTCTCCCTGCTCCTAACAGAGCTCTGGCTGCTGCCGTGGGGCCCTGCCCTTCCGCCCCGAGATGCTGCCAGCGCTCCAGCCCCTGCCACTCACGAGCTGAGAGGCTCTGGGACTTTCAGCAGCTGCTGTTAACACTCTTCTGCCCTGTTTTACTTCCTCCCGCCCTTTGTTTTATTTTTTTTTCCTTTTTTTCACACCTTCATGGTATGGGGCTGACATTTGTTAATAGCAACGAGTTTGTGATCGAAGCAGTGAAAGCCTGGAACGAAACTCTGTGACTGGTGCAGCCTAGCAGAGTAAAATGTAATCCTGTCAGCAAGAGGAAAATACCATATGCCAGGGAGAGATGGAAGAAGATAAGAAGGGATGATTGTGCTTGTACATGACAAACAAAAAAACCCGACTACGTACACAAATTCACTCAAAACTAAATGAAAATTGGCCAGATTTTTAAACAATCTTAATGTCCAGAAAACTGCTCATCTGACTCATCTTGCCCAGATAGCTCATTACATTTGGTGAGCTCTGCTTTTGCAGCGCGGTTTTATTGCTATTTACCTACACCGACCACTGGTGCCGACCGGAAAAAGAATGTAGAAAAATGATGCCTCTACTTCTGAGCTGTGGCAGGGCTGTGAAATGGGGAGTCGTGTGATCCCACTGTCCGAGGGTCTGTTTGTCCATCCTGACCCTGCTGATAAATTCCGATTCTCCATCCTGGTTTACGTGGAAAAGGTTTACCACGGCAGGGAAGGCTGTAGAAACTCATCTTTTCACTGAACGATTGGTGTTGCTCTTTTTTTGTTCCTCTTCTAAGGCTGAATGTCTGCGTCCTTTGGTTGTCCGAATTTGCACTTAAACCCACCCATTTTGCATGCCCCCTCAAAAGTTCCAAAAGACTGTCTTGATCCTCATCTGGTTTAAAAAATACAGTAAAACCAGCAGAACTAAATCATGTTGGGGAATAGAAACCTGGTTCATTCTTCTCGGTGTGATGTGTACATACAAAACACAGTGTGGGGCTGCAGACTGCATTCCGTCTTCCCTTCAGCTTCTATTCCAGCAAACTTGCTGTTGTGCGATTTTACCCACACTTTTGTTCAAGGCACTTTTGTCACTTGTACGATTAGCATCAAAGTCAAATAAATTTGGGTTTCTGTTAGCATCGTCCCTACCAAAGGTAAACAGAGCAATTTACAGTGGTACGTACAGTATACTCGGGGTACAGTAGTTAAGCCTTCACTTGGAGAAACAAATGCCGTAAGCGATGCCAGCAGATGTTGATGTCACCAGTAAGCAAGACCTGAGCCCTGTACCGAGCTGGGGACAGGGGCTCTCCCGTTCCCCAGTGCACTGGCACCCACGCGCAGCCAGCAAGCCAGTACTGCTGGGAGGAGAGGGAGCAGGAGAGCGTTGTCCTTTGTGCCAGGAGAGATCTGAAAATCCAAGTGCTGTTAGAGGGAGACGCTCTCCGATAGCAGCCTGCAGTGTTTTACAGACGTTTGAGTGTTCTTCCCTTTGAACTGAGCTGCAATTTGTCTTTGTGGATGTCTCCAATACATTAATACAAATGGTGTAGTAGTAGAAATGCATTATAATACTGCGCGATGTTGCTCTTAGTAATTCTCCTCCTTCAGCAACCAAACACTTCCTTGCTCATTTGTATTCATTGTTTTGATGCTTAACTTGAAAAATGTATATTATACAACAGGCTGAAATCCATGACGAATAAAAGAAAAGAACCCAAGGGGATAATAAGCATCTCAGCACTGCTGTGATGTCTCATGCTGCTAACATCAAAGCAGGGAAAGACATTGCTGCTGTGCGGCAGAGGAGAGGACGCGTTCCACCCAGCTCCGTCTCGCCGAGCGGATGGGGCCAGTGCTGCCAGGCAGGGAAACAGTGCCAGGGCTGCTGCTTGCAGTGGCACCCATGGGGCTGGTCCTTCCCTGCCCACTGTCCCCACCGCTGGGTCACGGTGCTGAGCTCGCTTCTGCGTGCATGCGGCCCCACGACAGCTCCGGTTTTTGTGACATGGAGCTGGGGGCGCATCTGTGAGTTATATAACACCTTATATATAAAGGTGTTTATATATATAAACACCTTTAATAAACTCTTCTGGTCAGTCTTCTGTTGTAAACACATTGAGATTTATGGTCATCTTAGTGTAAAGCCCTTTTTTTGCTGAAATTCTCTGCTTCCAGATATCAAAAGATAAGGATGGGAGCATAGATCACTGTGGAAATCTTAACCCCTGGCTGCCGAGTGTTAGTCAGAGGCTGGCGACGGGTAAACCGAGTGTTAGTCAGAGGCTGCTGACAGTTAAAGGGTTGAAGTGTGAGTGACGGGTGATGGTGCAGCTGCCAGGGCCAGGGTGGAGGCACAGTGACTGCTCCCTGGGGAGCAGTTTCCCTCCGCAGCACATGGCCGGGCTCGTCCTTCCCTTGCACTGCTCGGCTCCGGGAGGACTCCCAAAAAGAGTCCCCTGCCGGGGAAAAATTTACTGTTATTCAGTCAGGCATAAAGTTAATGTATTGAAGCTACACGTTATATTATAAAACACCTTTGTGTGTAGCACCCACCTTGGCGTTTGGGTATGGCTCTGTAGGGGAGCTCAAATTGTGAGCTGCTGCTGGGAAGAAATGGACCCATCAAGCGGGGGTGAAATTCTCAACAGTTCTGTTTACAGAAAGCAAGGTTTTGTGTGAAAACAGCGACCTTCCTCCATCCTCAAGTGGTGAGAGCTGTGGAGGTGTGCAGCTGCCAGACATGTAATCCATCACCAGCTGGAAGTAGAAATCAAGGTGGTTTTGAGCAGAAAAATGCAGGTTTTATCCCTTTGTGTTTCCAGCATATTATATCATGTTACAGTAGTTTAACAGGTAGTTTCATAAGCCGTGGCACGCGAAACCTGGTTTCCTGCAGAATCGTCTCAGGGCTGAGCTGATGCGTCTTTGATGTTGAAACAGAGAGGAGCCCGCTCCTCAGGGATAGCAGTAAAGGGTTTCTGAGCTATCCAGCCACTTACTGACACAAAACTTGCAGGAACTTTGCATCTTTGCCATCCCACCCCCTTGGCTGAAATCAGCCCAGGAGAAGTAACCTCACACAGATACAGGCAGGAGATGCATGTGTACATGGGAGGGATCTCATGAGCTTTGTTTCTGTACCAAATTAGATTAAAAATAAACACTGAAGTGGGTCAGGCTGCAGCAGAAAACAGTCTTCGGCAGGTTCCTCTGTGTAATTTAATTTGTTTGGGTGTTTGTGCCAGCTGCTTTTTCATCCTTTGCCCTTCTGGAGTAAACATCTTTCTCTCTGAAGAAGTCCCTCGCGAAATCCGCCAGCCAGCCAAGCCAAGGAGGCTCTGGGCTGGGTCCTTCATGCTTTCCTCTAGCCCTCTTGTTTTCCTTTAGCTCTTCCCGTGTACCACCACTTCTTACAATCACTTCCCTGTAGCTGGAGAAGAGCAGCTTCAAGAGAAGGGCAGGAGCAAGGGTGCCCCAGTCCCCTGAGGTTTGGTGGTGTGGAGCTACTGGGGCTCTCACCTCTTTAGTGGGGCTTTTGTGGCTCTTTCTCCCTCCCACACCAGCTGCCTCCTCTGTGTCTCACCCACCAGCTGTTTTGATGTGATTGCGTGTGCCCTTGAAACATGGAAACTTTGAGGTTTCTCTTGTTAGTTCTGAAGGTGAAGGATGAAGTGGGAATTTTGCATTGCCACTGAAATTTAAAAAGGACTGTGGAAACAACTGGGGCTGGCGAGAAAGGGCAGGGAGGTGCTTGAAGGCAGCGCAGCGAGAGAGACCACGAGGGCTGGAGGACATGGAGGGAGGCGGGGGACATCACATCACTCACTAAAGATATTCTAAGACTAATAAAAACACTCTCCTGAACTCCTCTAATCTCATGTCATTTTAGTTACTCTTTCATCTCTCCAGCACATCTCTTGCCAGCCACTCTGAGGAACCTCTTCTGAGAGCACAGCACCCACGGGTCGGGCTCGGGATCCTGGCTGGGGGCCGCTCTCCTGACTGCTGCAGATGTCAGCAGCACTTTAGCTGGGGTTTGATGTGCAGGGCTGGCTGCTCAGGAGAGTCTTCTAGGAGGAAATCAAACACATGTGGGTGTTTAAAGGGAGAGCTGTGGTGGTTGGAACAGAGCCTGTGGTAGGTGCTGGGCTCAGCTTCCCTGCCAAGACTTTCGCATCCACACGCCACAGTGTTACGCAGACGCGGCTTTGCAGAGGGGGTCTTTTGGCATGACCTGGGTGAGCCCGTGACACGGCAATGTCCAGGCTGTCACGGTGTAGCCTGTGTCGAGCTCCTGACCTGAGCCTTCCCTGGCAGGACAGGGCAGGGGAGCAGCCTGCACCCACCTCCATGTGCTGAGAACGCCAGGTGCCAAGTGAGCTGTTTCTGCAATGAGAACCAGTGGCTGCAAAGCAAAGCCGGAAAACCAAAGGAGAGGGAAGACAGTCCTTTTTTTTTAAATATGTCTGTTTAGGGCAGATGCAATGACGGGGTGTGGTGCAGCTGAGCAGAGCCAAGATGGGTCCTGCAGCTCCTGTGTCTCAGCCGCAGACCTGCTGTCTTCCAGGCGGTTGCACTCCAGTGAAGCAGATCTGCTTGGCTCATCCGAGCAGGACCTGGCGATGTCCCGCGTCATGTTTGACACTGCTCGCCTGCCCGCTCGGTCTCACTGTGATTGCTGGGACTTAACTGTCTGCTCCGGGGTGATCTGGGCTTCAGGGCTCTAGCAGTTCCCTTTAAAGTCTCCCAGGTTAAAGGGAAGGTTTTGGCGGTTCCTTACACAGTTGTCTTTAGTAACCTTGTCCACATGCTGCCTCGTGATCCAGACTGTGGAATCCTGTAAATAGTTTTGAGACACTACCATTGTGGATTTTTACCATGTAGGTGTAAAAACCATTAATGTTCAAATAAATTTGCTAAATAAGCAGCTATGCCAGAGTGGTTATTTATGACTATTTATGGCGACAGACTTATCTTACTGATTTCTCCAACACACTTCTCCAGAGGAAATTAGATACAGTCCTTAGTTTAAGCTGTGCCAGGAGAAAATGTTTCTATAAATACTTAACAACTCATCTGGCGAGATGACAATTATTGGTTTGTCCTTCACAATGTCACGTTGGTCACTGAGTCTGGTTTAAAATTCAGTTGTTTTTTTTCCCAGGAGAAAGGTAATCTGGTGGGGAACAAAGTATATGCAGAAAATTCAGTCTTGAGTTCTGAAACCTTGAATCAAAGGGATTTTTTTTCCTTTTCCAATAAAATCAGGGGGGAATAAATTGCAAGGCAGCTGTTAAGACTTTATATTTGCATGCGTGGCACTAGAGGGTGAAGTGATTGTGCCAGCCAGAGCGTGGGTGGCGCCAGCTCAGTGGTGACAGCAGCCGCCTGGGGCCAGCAATGGCCCTTGGCTCGTGCCTGGCACTGCCCTGGGCAGAGGGTTTGCACGGGACCCACCGCTGGCCCCTCTCTTGGTGCAGCGTGTGGCCAGGCACAGCTTGGGACGAACGTGGCTCTGTCTTCCCTGGGGATTTCAGCTCCTTTCTAGGAGGAACTTAACTACTGATGGCCTGGGGAAATTTCAGTTCAGTTACGTGGAAGTTTTGCTCGAGGAACAAGATGAGGCGCTGCGTGAAATACACTAAAATAAGCCAATGATTTGTCTAAAGCTCAGATTTTGCCAGTTAAAAAGCCTACCGTTGTTTTCAGCTGGCCCAAAAAACTGAAACAGCTGTCAAAGCAGTAAAAAGCATTCCTATCAGCTTCTGCCTAAACTGCGGGAGGAACACAGGGAAATTGCATCCTGATCTTCTTCACGTAACACAGGGCGAGCTGTGATGAAGGAGCCACAGTGGGGAAAG
>NW_010406459.1:0-1065 GCF_000710305.1 Buceros rhinoceros silvestris | reverse complement strand
CATTCCTGCATGAGCACACGGAACTGCTTGTGTCCAGCGCTAGCCCTGGTTTAAGGGGACTCCTCAGCTCTATTGCTGATGCTGTTTCAGGCATAAAAGCCACCTGGGGTCACCCAATGAATTTATTTTCAGATAAGTGATGATTTGGGAGTAGACCAGGGCGCCAGCAGGTACAGGGTGGGGGGTGGGGGCTGCCAGCCCCACAAGCCCGTGGCCCTTCTGCAGGGATTTGCACTTGCAGCGCATATTCACGCCACTGGTGATGCCCTGATTGGCAACAGGACACTGATGGAGCAGCTGGGCATCGTCCCTGCAGAGGAGGGGGCGGCAGGAGAGGCTGTGTCACTGGTGGGCTCACCCACTGCCACCGAGTGAGAGCCTGCCTGGTAGACATGTGGTTTTGATTCACTTTTTTATTTAAGTACCTTTCCTATTGATCTGTAAAGACTCAAATATGAGCGTTGTTTTGCTGCTGACTCTGAGATAATGGGGCTTTTTTTGGCAGTTAACTTGTTATACAACCTCAAATGTCAAGAAATACACCTACCAGCCTGGCCCTGTGTTAATAACACTATTACCAGCTCCAGCTAGTTTCACAATAAACTCTAAAATTATGGCTAAACAAATAAATTGCATCTCGCTGCAGAAGTGAAATGCGCTAATCCCTCCCCGTGCTGGGAAAAATGTTTTCTCTATAGCTCTTCGGACATGTCAGGTTATTTTTAGCCGTAATTAAAATCCTAACATACAATGTCATAGAATCCATTCTACTAACTGATGTGCCAGCACTTTTTTTTTATTAAATAGACTATAAAAAGTTTTTGATTTTTAGTATTTGGAGCCTGCAAGGAGAAGGCACCCCTAACATTGATGCCTGATGACAGTTAGTCAATGAATTGAGAAAAAAACCCAGTGGTGGTTCTGTCTGTCTCCCAGCTCTTGCTAGCACTAAATTACAGAATTAATAGGCTTTTAGAAAAGACTGACACGTAGTTACTGTGGAAAAGACAATTAAATGTGGAAAGCCACTTTTCTCACCACATTTAATTTTAACTGGAGACTTCG
>NW_010406458.1:49195-53730 GCF_000710305.1 Buceros rhinoceros silvestris | reverse complement strand
GGGGGGTGGGAGTGCAACGCGTTGCTTGGGGTACAGGAAAGGAGAGAGAGAAGTTTGGGGTTCCCCCCCCCCCTTAAATCGCGTGTTTTCAGAGCGATGCTTTTGTGAGAGGACGAGGTGTTCCTTGCCAAGCCTGTCGGTGCAATGAATGGAGAGAGGTTGCTTGGAAGTCAGCGGTCTCGGGGCTGCCTCCAAGTTTTGTGAGCCTCCAGGGGTGACTTTATTTGTATTCCTGTGGTCCTCGCCGGCAGGAAACTCCGAGCGCCAAGAGGAGCCTAGCTCCTCGGCAGTGGGGACATGTCCAGTGCTGTGAATGTTTAACCTTTGTGGTAAAGGCTGGAGATTTAAAGGCCAAATACTGACTGCACTTTGCACTCCAAAGCAACAGCAGCTTTTTTGCTGTTCGCGGCTCTGAAATACTCGGGTCTCCTGTGCAATGGTTGAGAGAGGAGGCTTTGGTTGGATCTGGCTGGGGATCCATCCTCCCTGGGAGAGCTGTGTAACATACGTAGTTTGGAACCGGGGCTGTGAACTAGCTGTGGGACAGCTGGTTCGGGATGGTCTCGCTAGGTGGTTTAAGAAGGTATTGCCTTTTCAGAATTGGGAGATAAGTATTAACTGAGGAGAAGCCCAGGAAGGGAGCAGGTCGGCTGCAGGTCAGGTTTTACTACCATGTTCTGGTATTTGTTGTATTTATTTGTTGTCTCTAAGGTTATTTGATTGAAACCCTCTAAAAACCCAAGTATCCACTGTGTGAAGTCTGTGTGAAGGATCCTATCTTCTAATGGAATACAGTTCCTAAAACTCATTTTTAAATCCCTGATGTATTTATCCTTCCAAAAGCAGCACCAGTAGTGACCAGTGCTTCCATTACCAGTACTCCATGGTGTGCTTTGGAAACCCGTTTGTACACAGCAACACTCACTTTTCTGGATAATTACTTATATTCGTGTAGGTTTCTCACGCAATGATAGGAACAAGGTAAACATTGTAAAATGAATTAATAGGCTTCTGAGAGAAATGAAAACTCTAGAAGAATAACTGATCTAAATCCTTTCCATTTTAAACATGTACCACATATCCAAAGTAGATAACTCTCAGAATAAAGCCACTTTCGAAGCAGCTGGTTTGTTTTTTGAGTCCGTTGCCGTACCTGATTGTCTCTGCTATTAACTCCAGCTTCACACCAATGATAAAGTTATCAGAGTAACTTCATGTACCGTAGGCTAAGGATGTCAGCCTGTCAGGTAATAACATCTCCTCATCTCCAGCTACTTCCATCTCCTTTGATCCCCATTTGGACTGAAATGAGAATGTGGGGGTGAGGGGGTTGGAAGGGACCTCTGGAGATCATCTAGTCCAACCTCTCTAAATGACACAGTGAGGACCATGTGTTTGTAACCAGAGGTTCACTCTGTCTATAACAAGTACATTCAGGTACTGTCTGCTCTTGTGTTTCAACACAGTTGATCGAGGGTGGGGGTTAATGTTGTGACAGAAATCAAAGGACTATTTTATTCTTCTCGGTAAAGCTTTAATTCTCCACCTTCTCTGCTCTCTCCTCCGCCCGTTCTCCATTCACCTGGTTGGCGAATGGATATGGTTGGTTTTTCAAGAGTTCTCATGCAAGATTTTGGGTTTTTTGTTTACGAATCCCAAATTATTTGGTGCCATGTACTATAAAGCCTTATTTTAGATAGTAGCCAGTATTGTTACTGCAGAGAGGTAGTTTTCTTCCATGCTAAGGTTTAACTTGCATATAGTCTTCCTTTGTCTCGCTGAATCTGGAGCACTATCCTAGGTGGTGATACACACGTGATAGAGATGTGAAAGAAGAGGCTTGTGCTCTTGTTCTGCTCAGCTGCCAAAAAAACCCCAAACAAACAAACTAACCCATTTGTTCGCAAGGACGTAGGTGGCCAAGACACAGTGAACAATTTTAATCATTCCCTTGAAGTCACTTTATAGTCAATTTGCTCTTCACACAAAAGCAATCATTTAGAGCAAGTCCGAGTGTTGTGTTTCAGGATGTTTGAATGAAGTTCCTGCCTGTCTTCCACCCCTTTTCCACACACGGAAGCGTGGGGAGGTGATACAATCCTCCCGGGCCTGCATCCTGCTCCACATACCATATGTTGTACTCGCTCCAGAGAGCCTGTCGTCCCTGAGCAGTGCAGGAGGACGGGATTGGTACACTGAAGAGTCTGACCTGGGAGCAATTTAGATGTGGATAGAGGAAAAAATGTGCTCGTTTTAGTAGGTTTTGTTTTTACGAGGCCAGGTTTGAGCAGGGGGAAGGAGGGCTCAGCTGGGTGACGGTTTTATTGGGGAGTGTACTGCCCTGCGGAACACCATCAGGGAGCTGTGTCTTGGACTCCCCGTGCACTCAGCTGAGCAAACTTGAGCTGGTTTGACACAGCATTTACAAAAGTAGGACAGGCTTGATTTAAATACATATTAATTAAAAATAATCAAACTTACAGTGGAATCTGAAAAGTCTACAGCAGACCTTAGGAAACCTGCAGCCAGTGTAACTACTGGGATTTCGCTGTTTTTACAGAAAGGCTTTGTTCAGCAAAAGAGGACCTGTTTGTATGAGAAAACTGAAACTCGTTGCAGAGGGTAATGAAGCTGAAAAGTAGGAAGGGGGTGGGGAGAAACTGTTTCTTTCTAGCTCTTGTTCTATTAATGTCTTGTTTTTGCTAAGTCCAGAGGGTGTGATAAGGAAGTGATACCAGTCCATAGATAGTGAGGCACTGCGTACACTTTCCAAAGACACTTTGTTACCCACCTCATCCAAAGCTCGTTAAATCGATGATCTTAAATCAGTCGTTACGCCAGCAGTGATCAGTGTGTGCTAGCCTGGCCAATCTGCAGCACCTCTAGGGTTGTGGGCCTATAAAAACACGTTTCTGACTCAGACCCTTTTCAAACAGCCTTAAAAAAAAGCAGAGTTATTTTTATTCGAAACCACCTAAGACAGAATTCACGGAGTGTACGGCTGTGGCTTTGCTGGGTCTAAGTCGACATCTGTTGGCACGTGCAGGGCGGGAGGAGTGCTAGCGGCACCCCTGTGAGCTGCTTCGCTGCAGGAAAGCCGTGCCGCTGGTGGGGCTGTGCGGATGCTCAGAGCAGGCTGCTGTGGGCTGGATGCTTGGAGCCGCTGGACTGCATCGCAGTCCTGCAAAACCCATTAGTCGGTGCAGTATTTACTGTTGCATTAATGTCAGCGGGAACGGATACGCAAGGGCTCTTCTGGGCATTGAGAATTCATGAGCTAGCAGGGGATGGACTGGATCTTACAAAAGCGCGGGCTTTGCTAGAAGAAGCCCTGGGACTCGCTGCCTTTCTCATGGTGGGATTGTTTTGCTGCTCTCACGCCTCTCGAGAAACGCTATCTCCCCTTCCCAGCGTGTGCTGATGGGGACACTGGCTCGCCGATAAGGCTTTTTCCTTGCAGGGTGGAGGCAGGCTGTCCCCTGCAGCAGCGTGGGCTGCCAAGCTGCCCTCAGCCCCCAGCGCGGATGAAAGAGGCTTGTTCACTTGAACTTGCCTTCGAATGGCTCTTGGGCCAGCTCCCAGAGAGATAACGGCAAGCCCTGTGCCACAGCAACTCATAAGCCTTACGTTGTTGTTCTCCTTTCTTCTTAAGGTACCGCTTAAAAAGCTGAATTCGGGTTATCTGATCTCTTATGGTGATATCAGGGCTGTACACGCTACAGACTATAAATGGTCTGTTTTGAAATTGGGGAAATAAAAGACTAATTGTTAAATGTTGTGCAGCTGCCTTATAAGCCTGGCTTTCACAGCCATCCCGTTCGATGGCACGAGACTGTCACTGGCAGAGCGCTCTGCTCACCAGCCGAAGCTGCACTGCTCTGGCTTTGCATAGGTTGGCTCAAGTGACTTAAGCTCGGCTCTTGTTGGTTTGATTCATGAGGGATTTAACAATTAATTCCTAGAAAGGGTGTCATGGAGAGATGCTAATCTGCTGGGTTACTTTAAAAAAAAAAAAAAAAAAAGAGGAAGGGGAGAAAAAAGGGGTGGAGGGGAAGCTTAAGTTGATTGTAACTATGGCTACAAAAAGAATTAAAAAACAATGGAAAGATGAAATCATGGCCTTGTCCATTAGAAGGGTTTTCATAAAATGTTTCAGCTGGGGAAGAGAGGAGTGGGAGGACACCACTCCTTTCTTACAGAGCAGTGGCCCAGCACTATTAAACCTGGTTGAACTTTAGACTTGATGTCCACTTTAAACCTCACTGAAACGTATGATGGTCCATCCCTGCTGAAGTCCAGCTGAAGCTTGTCCTGCTCTCTGCAAAGCCAGGCTGTCTCTGTGGCAGGGGAGAGGGATAGCGCTGCATGGCCTAGATATTTTGATAATGACTTCAGTGTGGTGGCCCAGAGCTTGGCAGTACTGCTGGCAGTGGGAGCTGTGGGCAGCTCTGTGGAACAGAAAGCGTAGATGAAGGCTTTGAGCCTTTCACCCTCAAGCACGTGGCAGTCATTGCTCCTTAGAAAAGTCCCTGCCC
>NW_010406458.1:43353-49010 GCF_000710305.1 Buceros rhinoceros silvestris | reverse complement strand
GTATGCAGTTTCCTGGGGTGGGGGGGCGGAGAAGGTGCTTTTTCTCATCCTTGGGGGGCTGCTGTCTGTAAGTCTGGGGTTTTTCTCGTGAGTCTCGGGTCAAATCCACCCTCGCTGCCACACCATGAGGCCGCGGATCCTCTGCCCGCCTGCAGCAGATGGCTGTGCTGCCCTCCCATCCACCAGCACTGCCAACCTGCCTCAGCCCAAAACCCCGAGCGAGAAGGAGTTCAGCTCAGAAGAGCAAAGTCGCTTAAAAAAATTCTTTAAAATAATGAAGTAACAGGTACATTTTAACACATGATGATGACATGCGTGTGGGTGTGCCTGGGTTAAACCGTGCAAAACACAGGCACAGTGAACCA
The DNA here is from genome assembly GCF_000710305.1 of Buceros rhinoceros silvestris. Lineage (NCBI taxonomy): Eukaryota > Metazoa > Chordata > Aves > Bucerotiformes > Bucerotidae > Buceros > Buceros rhinoceros. The sequence goes on along the minus strand of NW_010406458.1, from coordinate 48,645 downwards.
CTGCCGTGCTCAGCGTGTCCTGCCTGGTTCAGCGCCTGGGCATCAGCACTGCTCGGTTGCTGGAGCTGCTTTGCTCCTCCTGAGGAGCGGAGAAGGCAGTTGCATTCAGGAGTGGGGTCTGTACATCCACCTCCAGCAGGTAGGGTTGGGAGGGGCAGCGTGCCCCTTGTGAAGAGCGGAGCAACAACACTGGTGCTGCTGGGGTTGGACTAACTGGCTTCTGTCTTCTGCCTACAGAAAAGCACCTCACTTCCACCCCCTGCTCTTCAAAACAGAATGCTCTTCACATCCGATGCATGGAAACTTTCCAACGTTTTCCCTTCTTGTGCCACTCCCTGACACTTACCCGTGCTGGTGTGCTTGTGGCTCATGTCGTTACCTCACAAATATTTTGGCTAGTTAAGTATTTCAGTAGGCAGGAGAGATGGTGAAGAAAGTTGTGCCCCAGCAAAGTCGAAGTTGGTGGCCCCCAGTGCTTGCATCTGTCGGCACCATTGAGTTGCTGCCCGCCCTGCATTTCTCTCTCGACAACCGTGGGCAATCGCGGGCGTGCTGCTGGGTGTCCTTCCTGGGCAGGCTTGTTCTGTGCAGATAGCAAAGGTCTGATCCGTTTTTTTATTCTTCTGCCAGGGCCTTGTTTATCCGATGCTTTTCTAGCACAGTGTGAAAGGGCTGACAAACAGACAGACAGACACAGAGACTACCAAACCCTGTTCCCTGGCGCTCAGGTATAGCAGCCATTCAGTCCACTGCTCAGGCCTCGCTTAACTCACTGTGTATCAAATTTTTTGCAGAAAGTTGCTGGGAAACCCAGAAGTGGTTGCATGGCTTCCCACCACCCCCCACCCTCCCCCCTTTTACTTTTTTCAGTGCTGTGCCATTGACTGAACGAAGACCAGGGCAGGAGTGCTCCACTAGGAGCATGGTGCTCTTCAAGGGGACGAGAGATTTGAAGGATGTTTTGTGCTTCCAAGTTCTATGCCTATGTGGGCTGAAGATGTTGGATCCATGTGGATCTTTCCTCTGTTCAAACCTTGGATGTGTATGTGGTGATTTCTCACTTGCACCAGTTTCTGTAGGTGGGTTATAGCATGGCATACCAGCAAAGAAGTCTCTTGTTGTTCCGGCCTCTGCTGCTGTGTTTGGATGCAAGGTTTGAAGCACTGCATGGAGCTTTTCTGCTCTTTGACTAGTGTGCTGCTGCTCGGGCTTGTTCTCTCTCACCTCCTCCTGCTGGGCTGTTGCTGAGCTTTTAAGGCAAGAAAAGCGCTCTACGGGCCATGCTTTGGTCACACTTTTTTTGGCACGTCTCCATTGGTAGCAAGTTCTTGCCCATACCCTGAGCTCTCTGGTGATGTTGCTTTCTGTTGCTTCTAGCTTGTAAAACCAGAGGAAGGCATTTCTGCCTTTTTTTTTTTTAACTAACGCTTTTTGACTTCTTTCACAAGCCACTTCCACTTCCCCCTAGCCCTTGCAGAAGTGTTGCCACAGCCGCCAGAGCCCTGCCCTGCCTGACCCAGCACTCGTGGGAGGGACCTCCCTGGGGACTGCTAAACCAGGGCTGTGACAGCCTCACTGCTGCGCCTGTGCCTTTGTCACCAGCCGCTCTGCTGGGTGGTACCAAGGGCTGGATTCAGCATTTCCAAAACCAGGCTTCACTTGTGGTGACAAACTGAAGTGGCTTTAGGGGTCTTGTTGAGCATGGAACTCATTTCAGCTCCCATTGATTATTTGACAAGCACTGACTCAAGCCCATCTATTCTGTGTTTATTTGTTTATTGACAGCTCAGAGAAAGTTCATTGGAAGGCCATTAATCATGACATAATCCCCGAGAAATCCATAAGGCAGTACTTGCTTGCATACAAAGACACGCAACAGGAATATAGTGCGTGGGGAGGGGAGACATCAGAACTATCAACCCCCAAATACAGCATTCGCTGGAAGCACTGGGTGTTTCTCTCCTGGTTCTCTAACTCAGCGATACCTGAAGCATTGGCTCTCCCGGCACAGAGAAAAGGCTTACAAGGATGGGAAGAATAGCTCATGCCAAAAATACGGTTGTATGATATGACAGACCAGCTTAAAAAGGATTATCCCTTGGCTTGGGAAGATCCTGTGGGCAAGCAAGCCTAGATGAAGCAATCGGGGTGCTCTCACTGCTAGCTCTCCTCTGTCTGCTAGAGAGTGAGATTTCACGCTGGGTTTTCCTCTGCCTCACCCAGAAACCGGCCGTGCCTTCAGCCGCAGTCCTGCCCGAGGAAGGATTGAACAATCCAGCCTTCCGGCAACGTGTTCTTTAAAGACTCAAAATAGTTCCTGTGTTTGTCACAATCTGGATTTCACAATAGCTCGGAGGGTGAGTCACAGGCAAAGGTCAAAGAGTCTTTTCTGTCACCTGAACAGGCACCTCTCACCCCTTGAATCCGTAGACTGAGCAGTAGTTTCTCTAATCCTCTGCCTTCTAGGAGTCCCTGCTCATCCCCTATTCCCTGGTGTTCTCCTGTGTTTGGCAGCACCATGTCCAGTGCCCATCTTGCTCCAGAGGACTCTCCAGCACGACCCTTTGCTTTGTATCCTGCTTGGCTCCTGGCAGGGCTTTCTGGAGGTGGTTTACTGGGTAACTTTTATCTGGTATGTTTTCATGGGTGGAACGCATGTTCCACTCCTGTTTCTGCATAGACCTGTCAGCTGTGCTCGGTGCGGTGCGTTGAATCACACAAAGGCTGGTAGCACCCATAAGGGCTTTTCGGGTTTTAAATATCAAGACCGTAGTGAATCTAACTCTAGTTCAGCAGCACATCCTGGGCACTATGCTGGCACCTGTCTGCTCTATGTTTTTTGGTGCTAATTAGCACTCCAGGGGCAAATTATCCATGTCATTAAAATGCCCAGGAGTAGAGGAGCTAAAAGATGGAACTGGATGCATGCTTTTGACTGGCCAGCCATAGGCCATAGACTGGCATCAAGCAGCTCCTGTTCTTGGGATCTTACCGTCTGGGTGGTTCTTTCATTTCTGCCCTCTCCCCATCTCTGAATTCTCTACGTGCAGGTTTGCTGAGTTGGAGACCTTGTAATTGGGCTGAGGTTTGCAGATTTTAGATTTGTAGTTTACACTGTGTATTTTGCAGGATTTCCTCTCAAATGATGTGGCCGCCTAACAAACTCACTGTTGATGAGTCATCCTGGGGTGCTTTCTTGGTAATTCTTGGTTTTCTTCTTCCCTCCATATCATTACCTCTTTCTTTCTTTGAAATTTAAAGGCAAATAAACCACCTATGGTGAGAGAAGCTTTCATTCCACTTTCTGCAAGGTGAGGGTATGACCCCCAGTGAAGCTCAAGGTAGAGGTGCAGCGAGGCTGGTGGCAACCCTTTTCTTCCATCCCGCAGCTCTTGGAGAGAGAGCAACAGATGCTACTTCCTCTCAGCCTGGCACTGTGTCTCTTTGCTGTGAGCGGTATTGTCCAAGGCCTGAAGGTTACTGACTTGGAGAGGCCGGTTCCTTCTGCCTAACTGCTAGCTTGGTGCTTTGGGGTCGGAGTGGGCTGTGTTTTGATTTGTGCTAATGTCTCAGGGCAGATTCTGATCTATTGCACAAAGATAAGCAGACATCAGGAAAGGGCTTGAAAGCCTAAAGCATCACCTCATGCCTGGGATGGCTGAAACCAGCTCCAGGGCTGGCAATGTATGCCTTTGGCCAAACAAACCTTCCTGGAAGAACATCTCTGTCCCAATACACTGTGTGCAGGAAAATACCAGCAGAGAAGCTGAAGGAAGTTGCCAGACATGAATTCCAGAGAGACTGCCCTGCACACTTGGCCAAAACCTGACGCTGCCTGTGTGAGTCTGGCTTGCTGCGAGCAGCTTTCAGAGCTGTCTGGCTGCTGTGAGGGGCTGTGATGCAGCCGTCTGCCTGATGGCAGGCAGCTGCCATTCCCAGGGAGGCCACTGGGCACGGGTGTCAGGACTGGAGGCTGCCATTCCCAGGGAGGCCACTGGGAACGGGTGTCAGGACTGGAGGACAAGCAGATGGAGAGAAAGGGAAAGTGGAGAAATGGGCAGAAGCTCCTTGGATTTCCAAGGCTCTTGCAATGACAAATGTGACCTCCTGAACTCAGTTCAGGAGTACTCACACCAGCCGATGTGCATCTGGCTGGCTTGAAGGTATACGGGACAGCAGTGCTCCTCTCCCTTTGGGGTGGAAGCCCACCTTGTGCGGCTCATGGAATCCCTCATTTCCCCAGGCTGCATCTCTGGCTAGAATGGATGAGGACATGAAGATGGCTGGGTAAACACTCTGTCTGGGACAGTCCAAAGAGGTGAAGAGAGGCAGCAGCTAGTTCTCTTATGGGCATCGTTAAAGACTGAATGTCAGACAGAGTATACGTGGGCCCTTACCCAGAGAGGAAGCTGTCGCTGGGGGTTGCAGAGTTGCTCACCTCACCTGCTAGTTGTGGGAGTAACATGGAACAAGGTCTGGCTGCCGCAGTAAGCGTGTGGGCTGTGGTCGCTCCCCCACCCACAGCTTGCAGCCCGGTTTGCAAAACCGTGTCCTCCAGTCAGCAGCAGCACCCACACATGCCTTAGCAAGCCCAGGAGGGGATGAGAGGTGGCAGCGTGGCTGTGGGGGGTGGCTCCCCTGAGGCTTGGGGGTGAGGGCAGGTTGGTTCAGACCTCTTAGGGGGAGATGATACTGTGGGGACCCTGGCGCACACTCTGCTCCTGGGTTTTTTTAGGTGCCTGGGGGGCCCCAGCATCCTGTAAGGGCTGAGCTGTCTGGGACCCCGCCGGTGGGAAGCGTGCGATGGCTGACCTCCAAGGGAAGCCCCACCTCTTCTCACAATATTTACTTCCCCTTCTTGGACCTCTCCCAATGCCGTAAGTGTGGAGAAAACATAGTGGGGCACTTCTTGCTCAGCTTCAGAAGCGCTGAGCTTTTCCCTATGCTTGCTCTGCTCCGCATCTCCCCCTGCCCTGCTCTCTGGGTCCTCTTCTGGGCATGTGGTGGCAACTTGGTAAGAAACAAACCAACCTGAGCAAGAAAATCACCCTACTTTCTTCTACAACCAGCATGAGCTGCTGCCTTGCGTTCGGGCAGGGAGCCTGGGTGGAAGTGGGTTTGTCCCCTGTGGTACAGATGGAGCTGTCCGTGCCAGCTTGTGCCAATGCAGCGAGTCTTCAAAGCCCAGCAGAGACTCAGGGTCCCTTATTTTCCTCCCTCTGTTGTAGTTTTCCCTTTCTTCCGTCCACCCCCAGCCTGCTCCTTGGTACAAAGATAGACTATCACCTAAGC
>NW_010406458.1:42298-43215 GCF_000710305.1 Buceros rhinoceros silvestris | reverse complement strand
ACTAGGAATTAATCCTCCTGTAAGCTCCCGTGTAGGTTTTCCAAACAGAGGGATGTAAACTACACAACACTAAGAAAGGTCACAACGGGAGTTTGCCCGGCAGCCCTGCTGATAACATCCGTGGTGAGACTTTCTACCCCAGGGGAGAAGCAACCCTGAGTGGGAGTGCTGGCAGGAAAATGGAGTGGAACCCCAGCGTGGGGGCTCCCCTGCAGCGGTGGGGAGCAGAGCGGGTGAGCTATGGGGATCTCTCCTGTCCCTTGGTCTGCTGATTCAGTGTCCTTCTCGGAATGGCGGGCAGCTCCTGAGCCAACAGCTCTTGTCTCGCCCCCTTTCCCAGCATGTGACGCATCTCACAGTGAACCCTGTGTGCAGACTCTCCCGCAGACACCCTTCTGGCATTTTGTTGCAAACTTGTGATTCTTGCAACAATTTGTGCAGATTTCCCATTGCGATATGCAAACTTGCCCTGGCAGTTTTGGGGAAGTCAATGGAGAGTGCTGGGTGGGTGATGCTGAGATGGTCCTGCGTGGGAGCGGCTCCGAGGTCGCCTGGCACTGCCTGCTGACAGAGCTTGCTTTCAGCCAAGCTTTCGTCAGCGGCCTTTTCCCGGTGCAGGAGGGTGGCACAAGAGAAGTGGGATGATAAGAAACGTATCTGCAAATGCTTCCAGGCCAGCATGAATAGCCTTCTGCTGGTGCGTGGCACTTAGAAGCAGAGCAGCCCCCGCGCAGCTATCAGTGAGCCCTTCCTTGGCAGCGAGAGCTGCCTGGGGAAGGGTTTTTGGAGGGAAAGAAGTCAGCAAGCTGCTAACGCAAGGGTATGCTCCTGTGTTGTTGTGAGGAATGGGGAGAGAAAGTTTTCCAACCACGAGGACAAAGAGGTTTTGATGGGTTTCTGGTTATTTGATGAATAAG
>NW_010406458.1:33984-42169 GCF_000710305.1 Buceros rhinoceros silvestris | reverse complement strand
GGAGGGGGGGGGCAGCTGGGAGAGCACACGTGGTATTTTTCTGTGATCTGAAGACCCCACTAACATGCAACACCAAGAGTGCCACCCAATTCTGGGAAATCAAAACGCACCCTTCATCTTGGTTTACCTGCCAAGGGGCTGATCTTTGCATTTCCCTCATATGTTACAGAAAATTGCCCTGGTGAGGGTCCTGGTGCAGAAGGGGAGCATGGGGAATGTCCAGGGTGGGGGTGGTTCACAGCTGTGTTCTGAATTTGGCTGGATTGTCTGTGTACTCGGGACTTCTGTTAAATGGAGCGATCACCTATGCTGTTAGCAGAGATCCTCTTTCCTCTGAGGTTTACTTGCTCCATCTTTTTCGTGCTACAAACAATACGATGCAAGTCTTTTAAAAGCCTCTTTCTCCCCGTGGTGGGAAGTGGTGTGGGCATTGGAGACTGGAGGGAGGTAGGAGGATGCTATGGCACTTCTCAGCATTCTTCCTCTCTGTGAAGCTATGGGCAGGTTTAGGGAGCAGAAAAAACGCACCTGCAAGTTTCCGTGCTTGTGGTGGGGCTGAGCAGGAATTGTGCAGGTACGGTGTGCTCCTGGCTCTCCTTGCCTTTGTACTCATGCTAGTTTTGTCTTGCAGGCTAAGAATAAGGAAACTGGTGCTTTAGCGGCTGCCAAAGTCATTGAAACAAAGAGCGAAGATGAACTGGAGGATTACATGGTGGAGATTGAAATACTGGCGACCTGTGATCACCCACACATCGTCAAGCTGCTGGGAGCGTTTTATTGGGATGGCAAGCTCTGGGTAAGAGGCTTTTGCTGTGGTGTCCTGTACAGCTCTGCCTTTCTCACTCTGTAATTTATGGTGAAGCAAAACCTCTGGAGCAGCTTGAAACATCGCTGTGAGTTTAAAATGACTCTCAAGCTGTGCTCTGCTCGCTGCATGAACCGTGCTTGGATTTTCCCCACTTTCTCTGATGAGCGAACTATCTTCTAACTAAAGCTGCTTATGAATAGCCCAGGGAAGATCAAGACGTCTTCACTGTAAAGTAAAAACTGGAGTTGTTGGAATTTTTTACCATTTGGTGTTTGTAAAAATCACAGCACCAATAAGGGCATCTCTCCCCACTCAGTCCCTCTTTTGAAAGATCAGACCAGGTAACCCTGGTTTTTTGATTTCTGTCTCAGTGTCAGTAACGCAGAGGCAACCGATAGCAAGAGCCCTGTTTCCCATGGCTGGAGGCGCAGGGACATCAAATGGAATCCAGAGGGATCGTGCAACAGCTAGTTGTGCTGTGCTGGAACAGCAGGTTTCTGCATCCCTTTCCCCTAGCCTGGCACGTGTATATAGGTTTGTTTATTTATTGTCCTGCCTGATGTTTACTTTGAGTCCCTGTCAGAGGAAGGTGAGCGTGAATGGCACCTTCCTGTGTGCTGCCATGGGAAAGGTGCAGGGGGCTGGAGAAGGTGAGGGCGTACTTGTGTACTTGCCCCATGCTAAATTCTGATAACTGTGTGTGCCCATGTCAAGATAGTGGAAACTGGGTGAAACCCATCAAACTGATCTTCTTGGCCACTTCATCTGCTCTCTATAGCTACTGGCAAGTCAGGAGAGTGTCAAAGGGTGCATTCAGCAGCTCAGTTACTTTTTCCTTCCTCTTTTTAATGTTTCAGATGCCTTTGTGTGCTCCTAGGGTAATCTTACTAGAGTAAAAAAATGAGATCTCAGCTTTTGAAACATGCACTTGGGTCAACTGAGCTGTCAGAGCCGTCAGTCCCTGCTTGTTTTGCAGGGGGAACCAAGACCTGAGCGTGGGCCGAGCCACGAGGCAGTTGCTGGAATAACACAATCCGTGTCTAGTTCATTCCTCGGTGAAGCAATGCAGAAGTACTGTTTTATTGGGCAATGTGTGCTTATTCACCAAGCACCTTTTGCAATGCTGGTATGTGTCAGTGTCCATTCTTACTTAAAAATCCATTGATAAAGCCCCCGGCTCTGCGACACCCCCTTAGAGGGCTGTGGTACCCGGTGCCAAGTGCTTCCTTCTGAGCATCTTCTTCCTTCGAGGGAGCTGGGCTGCAGATTGTCCAGACTTGTTACTTGGATGGCTGCTAACCGTGATGCTGAGCCCTGGGTACATTAAAGAACAAAGTAAATATGTACCCTTCTAAGGAAGGGAAAGGCAAACATCCCTCCTAGGAGGGGACTTGGGGTTTGGACAGATTGCAGCTGCAGCAAAACTAATCTCAGCAGAATCAAAAAGGCAAACACACACCGAGCTCGGGTGAGAGATGGGACTGGTTCCACCCTGTTTTGCTGTTTTTACCTCCCTGCTCTGTGCCTGGTCTGCCTGAATTTTTTGGCCTTGTTTGTTCTCTCTAAAATGTCAGCCCCCTCCTCTTTCGCCTGCCACCACCTCCCTGCAATAGGAAGTTTTGTCTTCCTTCCTGTAGGGCAAACGGGTTGCAGAGCTCCTCGGCTTTGCTTTTGTCTAAGAAGCGTTTTGTAATGTCGTATGTTTCCCGACCTACTAAAATCAAACAGCCTCTTTGAAGCTGCTGGAACAAGAGCCTCCTGTATGAGGCTGTCCCGTGAGGATAGATCTTACAGCCCTGTCCGTTGTTTCGGGAGGAGGCTCATTCTCTTTATTTAATTATTTGAATGGCATTTGCATTTCATTGCTCAGGATGTTTTTAATGCTCTAGTGTTTTATTGGCTTTGAGGGAAATAAATAAGCCAGACTGTTAGACTTCTGGAAGGTTTCTAGTCAATACCAGGTTTTCACTAAAGTCAAAGGCTTCTACTTCTCAGTCTGGTGCTGCTGGAGAAAATTTACACCCAAATATAAACACTAGCTTTCATTGTCTTGTCCATATCCCATCCCCATTTCTGTCTGTGTTAGCCAGTATTGTTTTAGCCAGTATTTTGCTGACAAAACCAGCATTTGCATGATGGGTGCATGGACTCTGCTGCGCTTTTGGCTTCGAGTGGCTCAGGCTTTGGTAAAACTGCTGCTGGTGCGCGTCTGATCGGCGATCTGCTGTGCTTTCCTCGCCCTCACAGCCCGGCATGGAAAGGCAATCTTCATGAGAAAGGGGCAGGAGTGGGAGCACACAGACAGGCTGGCAAGGGGTCCAGACGTGCCTGACCTCCTGGATGACGAGAGCTCTTTGGATCTGAATAATTTATGGCTCAGGCTGTGCCGCAAGGAGTCTCAGCCAACGGTGCTGAGAGGGGCTCAGCACTCAGAAGGGCTCTTGCTAAATCAGTCTGTTGACTGTTCTCTGACTCTTGAACTAACAAGGAAAATATGTGAGGAAACCTGGCCTTCAGTGGTGGCGCTGCTGCAGATGCTTCCTCGTCCTCCTGAGCTCCATTAGGCTCCCATGGCTCCTCTCTGCCAGGCTTTGGCTTGCGCTTCAGTAACCAGAAGGTGACACGCAGTATTTATGGAGCAGAAAACGTTTCTGTGCAAAGGAAAGTGGCTTATCCTACAGCAGCTGCTTTGAAATCTGTAGCACTGAAATGAAAGCTTAAACCAGCAACTTCCTCTTGATTTTATACCTGCTCAGCATCAAGCTGAAGGCAACGAACCCCAGTTCTTGTGTGGGACAGAGCAGAAGCTCACTGCGAGCCACAGGCAAGGGCTTGGAGGACCCCAGTGAGTACCCAGGGATATAACTGGTGTGATGACAGCATCCAGCATGAGCTTGCTCAGCATATAAGTACACTGCGGAGATGCTGTGCCCTCGCTAGCAGTTACTATCTTGTTCTGTTCTCCCTCCGTCTTCTCTTCTTTGATTATGGCAGAGGCCAAGCAGCCTTGTGCCGGCTGAAAACAGCCCAGGGAGGCTTGCAAAACGGCAGTGGTGGGAGCTTTCATGATTTTATTTTATTTTTATTATAAGCCCTGTGGCATTTGATGTTCTTTTGCATAAATCCCTGCTGCTGGGAATGGGGGCACCAAATGAAAGCTGAGAATCTCATGCTATTAAAAAAAAGTCTGGTTTGAGTCTTTGTGGCTGCACCACATTTTAAAGCTTCTTTTCTGGAAGCGTGATGTAGGACTTGGAAACACAAAGGCAAATCCCCCCCACCCAATATACATGCAACTTCAAAACCAGAATTCTAAAAGCTATTTTGTGACTGAGGAACAGGACTAAGGTGTGGGTTTTGACTGCTTGGAATCGATGGTGCTGAATTCGCACTGATAATTATTAGTACGTGGGAAAGAAAAACAACAGACCTTCTGTTCTGTCCCTCTTGAGGGCTGTGTGGTTGGGTGGGTTTTTTTCCACTCTTCCAAAACCACACAAAAAGACCAAAACCTCAAAGGAAGGGAAGAACTTTTGATCTCCTGCTTCTCAACATCTCTGCTGCTTCCGAGTGTCACCTCTCGCAGACAGAGGAGCGATGAGATGACTGGGGAGGAGAGTCTTGTTTGGGGCAATGAACTTGGACTTTCCTGCAGGAGATCACTGCTCCCAGGGGGTGGTGGATGTCTCCGCCGGACAACCCGGCACACTGGGGCAGCTGATCCATGGAGCGGGCCAGGGTATCCGGGATCCCTCCTGCAGGAGCCTGTCCAGATGCTCCAGCATCGAGGCTGCAGAGTTCTCTGGAAATTAGTTGAAATGTCATTTGGCTCCAGGTATTCAACCACAGGAGTCTGCCAGCGGTGGTACAACTCTTCTAGCGAAGCACTGGGGAATTCTCTTCCCCCTCCTTCCTTTAATATAAACGGTGGTTGCTATAGCAAACGGGCTTTTGAATAAACAGACATTTCCTGGAGATCAAAGCAGAAATCGCTGTACTGCGCAGGTAACCCTGCCTCGCCAGAGCATTTTGGGGATGGTTAATTTAATCAGCTTAGAGTTTCTTCTCGCTGGCCCGCTCTGTGGGTATGTAACTCGTATAGCTTGCAGAGAGGCACCAGCTTTGTAGCTGGTCTTTGTACTTCCCTTAAAAAAGCTTTTTTGCATTTTCTGTGAGCAGGCCCTGACCTGTTTAGCCAGGGACTTTTTGGATTGCTACCCCTTTGATATGGATGTTGACTGGAGTCTTGGGCATTCTTGAAAATCCTGTATCGCGAAGAAATGTTCATTATCCCATGCACTTGACTGCTGGGCTATGTAAAGCATCTGCAGCTTTTAATTCTCTTAAGTTAGAAATACCTTTTCTTTAAATCAACAACAAAGAAAGCTGATAAGAGTGTCAGATTCCCTAAGGTTTTCTTTAGCAAGGGGAGGTTATTGCAACTTGCAGGGATGTCTCACAGGGCGGGCAGCTCGAGCTGTGGCTGGATGCCCGTGGGGGACCCCTTTGCATGAATGTTGTACCAGACCAGGGCTCTTCAGGCTTCTCCGTCATCTGTTCCCAAGGAATCTGAGGGCCTTTTAAAATTTCTTTTGGCAGGAGAGTTGCAGTCTAATCTGGCCCTTCATGCTCAGCCTCGTGCTCCTGAAGTTTTGTACCAAACTTCCTCCCAGAGTGCTTGAACAGTTGTTTGCAGCTCATGAGTGTCAAACCACATGTAGTGCTTGAGCATAGTGGAGGAGAGACCCAGAAAACCAGAGTGATCCCAAACCCATGAACTTGTTAAACAGTTAGCCAACATCCTAGAGCAACAACCCTTTCCTTTGCCCCAACTGCAGGAACATAAATCCATGCCATTTGGCTGCACCCTGAGAGCACACAGCACTGTGCTGCCAGCAGGGCTGTGCTCTGGTACCGTCAGCTGCTGGGGGATAAACCTTGCTGGGCAAATGGGCGTGGGGGTGGTGTTTGCTGGACTGGTTCCTAAAGTCCTACCGATCCAGAATTTGGACAGAACTGCAAAACAACCCCAGTGACTTCTGCAGGGTTGTGAAGAGCAGATGTGGGAGACATCTGCACATGTCAGGAGAGGGCATCGCTGTGCCCCAGGAGGCTGGGAGTGAGGCAGGGATGTCACTCCCTGGCCTTGGAGTCAGCTGGATGCACGTCATCTTGGCTATGAGCTGGAAAAACCATGTAGCCTAGTAGGCTTTCTGACACTTCCCTGTGTTTCCAGGGTCAAGCAATTTGCTGTTCAGAGTATCACAGTTGACCTGAGCGGGTGATCGCTTCTGCTCTGACCTTGGGACTGTGTCTTCGATCCAGGATCCTGTGGAGTGGCTGTCTGGGTGACATCCTCCCTGTGCTCCCTGCCACCCTCTGTCTGTGAAACAGTAAATGCTTCTCTCTGCCTTACCCTTATGAAGGTTGTTTACTGTCTTTCCCAAAGATGTGGAGGTCTGAGTCATCTTCCGCCTTCCTCTCTGCTGTAAAGCTGGGCAGCGGGTTGCATAGGACCAAAATATCTGCTCTGTCTTGTGAACGTGAGCTTTGACATTCAAACTCCTGGCAAGTCACTGGAAATCCTGTTCTGGATAAAACTGGGGCTTTCCCTTAAAGCAGGGATGGAAATGGAGTGATTTTGATTAACCACCAAGAACAACTTATGCAGCAGGCAAATTATCACGGCCCAGCCAAGTTCAAGAGCAATTCTACAGGCAGCAACATGACAACACAAACTAGAATAGAAGCCTTTGTCTACCATCCTTCAAACATGATAACGTGGCAAGAAAAGGTTAGTGAAGCAATAATAATGCCTTGTGATTACATACCCTTGTCAGCTGTACACCATGGAAGGCTTTTACAAAAGAGGCCTGGTGTCATTATCCCAGTTATTAGAAGGGAGAGTGGAGGCACAGAGAAGAATTTGCCTAAAGTTTACCCAGCAGGAAAATGGAACTTGGGAATAAGTCTTATGTGCTGAATCTCAGTCGAGGGTTATAACCATAAGGCCACATTTCTATGAAAAGAAAGCAGCCGACAAGAAGCCTGTAGGCAAATCAGTTTTCAAAGCACTTTAAAATTTTGTTTAGGAATGAATTGCAATAAGCCACGTTCCCACTTGGCTGGTGTACCGAGGGACAATGTTTGCATAGAAATGAATATTTATGAACTACCTGTGTATAGCATACAGTGCCTTGAAACCTAGCTTCAGCCTATGCTCTGGAACGAGAGAGGCATTGCAGGTTTCGACTTTATTTTATTTCAGATGTAGGCTGAAAGCTGTCGTTTGGGAGGGGAGGATGGCCTTTTGCAGACTTTGTGGCTTGGGGTGGTTTCCATTGGCTTTAAAGCCCTCACTGAAACAGTTAAACAGCGGTACTCTCATCTTGTGTGATGGATCCAGGCATCTTGTGTGGTGAATTTGGGAGTGATCAGAACAAATAATTGTTTCCAGGGAGATGCCAGGCAGGTGTGGAAAACTCACTAAATCCTTTGCCACCGCTTCAGTGGGTCCTCCTCTGGGCCAGGTGAGGCTTTAAGGCTGTGTGGGAACTGCTGGCTGTTAATAAAACATCAGGAAACTTGTCCTGGGTCAAACTCCAGCTCCCACAGTGAGCACTGCCCTTCTGAAATTCATCATCTGTTTTAGATGCTGGCACAAACTTGGGACACTTGGGGTTAGTGAATCATCACACTGAAAAAGCAACTCCTTCCTTTTAGTTACTTTGATATTTGAAAGAATCTTCTGTATTTTGCTGCCCATCCAGTAACAAATGCTCTGGGTAAACTGAGCAGCCTCTAAATACTGATTAACTTGGTAAGAGAAGGGAGATCCCAGCACAGCAAAGGCTTTGCCCTGTGCCTGGGCAGGGAGCCATCGCCTGGGTGTTTTTCTCGTTTCTATAGCAAACAAGAGCATTGGCCTTCCTCTGCCGTCCCTGCTCCACAGAGCGTGATGCTGGGAGCCCTGAGCGCTTGGAGCCGGTTGTGGTCTGCTCCCTGAAGGGAGAGTTTGTGAAGGAGCCAGTGCATGTTGCGATTAACCCTTCCCGCGTCGCTCAGCATCCCAGCTACTGCACCTGGTTGTGCCCGCGATGACCCTCTCTGTTCTGCACCTAGTACCTGTTTGCATTCCCTGGCCATGGGTGTTCTTGGATTCTCCTCCCTCTGGGATGCTTGTTAGCAAGTCAGGATGGTGAATTCAAGGAGGTTGGATATCAGCCCTTGTCAAAAAACCCCTAAATGCCATGTGTGCTTCTGGCAAGAGGAATGATGCTTTTTGCAACATCAAAACCATTTGGTTAAACTAAAAGGAGTTTTGATTTGTTCTGCTGAAATTTCAGAAGGAATGGGAATGTTTCTGCCAGCCTATGG
>NW_010406458.1:30871-33849 GCF_000710305.1 Buceros rhinoceros silvestris | reverse complement strand
GGGGGGAAGCTATTTCAAGGAAATATTTTGTGATCTCAGAGTGATTAAGATGTGAAGAACTCATCCTTGGTCTCCCTATGATCAGCAGGGAGCTCTGCAATTCAAGAGGACTATGAAGCATTATCTGACTTTGTCCTCGATAAAGCTTTCATCCTCTGGAACTCTGTAACCCTTAGGTTTCCTCACTTGCTGCCCTGCATCTTCTTTCCCCAACTCGTTATGGGGACAGACTTTTTTTTTTTTTCTAAATATTTTTCTCTGTAGGTTATTTTGTTCAGAAAAGTGGGTAGAAAAGGTTTATTATATTTTAAGTCTCTGAATAGTGTCCTTGTCTGTAAGGGAAAATTGGCAAGCTTGGAGCGCTCTCCTACAGAGAGCTAATTATTTCACTTCCACCTACAGCATACTTGCCATGTCAGGCAAGCTGTTGACATTTGTGCTGTGGCAGCAGAGAGGCTTCTGGTGGCTTCTGCATTGTTTTATGGTCTCTCCAGTGTGTGCTGAGGGCCGGCCGCAGCTGGAGGGGGGCGCAGAGCTGGTGGCTTTTGTAGGTGCTGGTGGTTCTTGGGTGTTCATTCTCTCCTGTGATGGTGGCAAACAGGCCTCGTGGAACGTGAGAAATGAGGTTGGGAAGGACAGTGTGTGTTCTCGGTGCATAGCAGGCTGCTGTAGTGTCCTGCCCTGTCTTCAGGCCCAGCGAATGGCTGGAGCAGCTCAGTCTTGCTATGAATCAGCCCATCTGGCTTATGAGCACACTGGAGTAATCTGTTCTCCATTTTCTTCCAACCCTTTGGCATGTGTTTGGTGAAAAGTGTTGGGCAGAAGGGTGGTGGGGAAAGTGCCAAGTTATGTGGGTGTAGGAATGAGATCCACCTCCTCCCTCCACTCCGTAATGTAAACTTAACACTTGGACTTCACTCGCAGCAGGGCAGGCTGGCTGAGATAACAGGGAGACTTGACACGCTTGC
The DNA here is from genome assembly GCF_000710305.1 of Buceros rhinoceros silvestris. Taxonomy (NCBI): domain Eukaryota; kingdom Metazoa; phylum Chordata; class Aves; order Bucerotiformes; family Bucerotidae; genus Buceros; species Buceros rhinoceros. The sequence goes on along the minus strand of NW_010406458.1, from coordinate 32,881 downwards.
AAATGAAACTTCACTGGTCAGCATGGCCCTTGAGTTTAAAGGAGAGTGTAGGTCTCACCCAACAGTATTTAAAACCCAAGCTGATGCTCCCCAAAACCAGCTCCTGTGGCCTTGCGTGGCCCTGCATGTCCCTGTGCTATGGGGGGAAGAGGGGTGCTGCTTCTGGGAGGACTGATCTGGCATTGCTCATCTTGCCTTCTCTTGCAGCCAGCAGGACAGCATAGTTTCACTGTTAACCACCAGAGCTTGGGTTCAGATGTCAAACAGATGGAGTAAAGGACATGCCCCTTGACCGTGACTAAATGCGGTTTTTGTGCCTAAATATATCACTGTGTTCTTCCAGCAAGGAATGGCTCTGTCCTCTGGGGTTTGTCTTGCTCAGAAGCTGAAGCCCCTTTCTCAGTCCTGGGAGGTAGAAACGCATCCATAATTTTTGCTGGAGCCATGAGTATGGGCTCAGTCCATCAACCCAGAGGATATGATGGGCTTGGAGAGACGGGATAGAGCCAAGTGGGGTGGCTCTTCACCCCATGTTTGGAGGCCATGCAGGTGGAAGCACCAACAAGTAAGTGGGGCTGGATATGCACTCCTCATGGGGAGAGCATCTGGCCTTCCCATGTGCCTGAGCCATAGCCAGGTGGAGCTGGTGCTGCCATCTCAGGGTGTATGTTTAGGTTGCCATCCGCATCCCAGGTGGCTGCTCTGCGTGCAGGTCTGGGCTTTGCCTGTGTGCCTCTGGCACAGAGTGGTCTCAGGATGGAGTCTGAGGTCTGGATCCATCATCTACCTGAGAGGCTTTTGAGCAAATGGCCATCTGTGTTCTTTGTGTTAATACTTTGTATTTGCTGCAGCCACCTGGACCAGAGGCATCCCCTCCATGGGTTTTGTACAGATCTTGGCCCCTACTTCAGATGGTCCTGATCTCGTCAGAGTCCTCTCGGTGCTGCAGAGTTTGAAAACAGAGCTAGCTGTTGACTCTGTCCTTTATTTTCCATGGTGTGGTATTATGGGGCTGAGCAGTAGCGTGGGATAGCCACCAGCAAGCTGCTGGGTGGCTTTGCTAGGAAGAACTGGATGGGAAAGCCAGCATTTGGTGGCTAATGAACAACCACTGTGGGTAACGGGGCAGGAAACCCTCTGCTCTTCTAGAACCAGAACTGAGGGCTGTAAGATGCTTTCCTGGACCTGTTCCATCTCCCCTGCCTCTGAGTCAAGCCCTAGAGACTGTCTGGGCTCTCGACTTTTTACCACTCCTACAGCACTTGAGAAGGAGCCTGTTTTGCCCGTGGTGTGTGATTCAAATGCTGGGAGGAGAGACCTGCCTCACCGTGACTCCTCTGTGCCCTGTGACAGATAGGGAGGTCCAGACGCCTGCAATGCCAAGGAAGCCATCCTGCCCTACGGGTGCCATGGTGCCTGTGTGGGCTGTGTGAGGGGCCTCCGGGAACCCCGGTCCTGCCCTGGGCTGGGTGTGATGAAGGGAGACTCTGTCCCCCACCGAAGCCAGGAAACGTTTTGGGTGGGTTGGGGTGGTGCTCGCAGGGTTGCTGTTCCCAAGGCAGGCTCCTCCTGCACTGCCAGGTTGGGGTGCGAGGTCTTGCATGCTGCTGGCACCCTGGGATGCCCACCTGCACGTTTGCTCTGCAGGGGTAGAGGAGGGGGAGGCTACTCCCTTTCTGGCAGTGGAAGGGCAGGGTCCTCTTGCTCCCCTGTGCTAGGGCTTGTCATGGGGCCGAGCAAGCTGGTAGCTTCAGATGTGGTGTCTGTCGCCTGGATGTGCTGGGAGAAAGGTTAGGCTTCTCGCAGTATCGCTGACTCTCAAATCTGCAGGCAGGGTGACTGCAGTGGCAGCAGGAAGCTGACACAGCACCTGGGAACATCAAGGTTTTGTAGGTGGGAGTCCCTGTTAACAGTTCTGCATGGTCTTCCCTACCCACCCGCCATCTCCCTGCAGCACCACGAGAGCCCAGAGACAGTCAGCGCCACCGACTCACTCTGGCTCTTTTTCTT
>NW_010406458.1:28571-30745 GCF_000710305.1 Buceros rhinoceros silvestris | reverse complement strand
TCCCTTTGTTGTGTTTTTGCTGAATGTGAAGGATATCTGCCTCCCGCCCCTGAATCACAGGAGCGGTTGCTGTTTGCTCTTGTTTCTTCTGCTTGCCGGGTAAGCGGGTGGGCGATGCCAGGAAAGCCCTGCTCGTGCAGGCACATCTGCCCCTGGCTCTTTTCTCCTGCCTCTCCCTCCCACATCTGCGTGGGAGGAACAGCCCAGAGATCTGCTGTCCTCTTCCCACAGCGGTCTCCCTGCCATGGCAGCTCCATATGGAGAAGGACTGAAACCTCTGGTCAGCATGGCTGAGGCCAGCTGTGGCACACCCTGCTCCTTCTCCATGCCCTGCTTGAACTGACCTCACTGAGAAGGGAGTGACTACTGTTAGTTGCAGCATCCATCCCCCCAGGAGCTTTGTGCCAACTCAGCATCCTGGAGAGGCTGGAGGTGGACCGGGTGTGATGGCTGGGCAGCACTTCCCTTCACTAGCTTGCTCTATTAATGGAGCTCAGTTTACGACGTTTCTTATCTCCCTGGTCCTTCCATGACAGTACAAGGCAGGAGAACTGATGGCTGCGCTGGAGGGTGCTTTCCGCTGTGGGTGACAAGGACACCTCTAAGTTGCCCCACAAACGTGGCAGGGCCACGAGGCTGAGCGTGGGTGAGGGAGGCTGCCGCCGCAGCAGGATGCTGTGGGTTACCTTCTCCCCGGTGGCAGGCAGCTGCTTAAACCAGCAAAATGAAACCCTCTGCTGCAGATTAGGAGAGGAAATTGCTGAAGTACTTCAGTTTTGAAGCAGTTTCTAGGCCAGGCAGGGTGGATCTGGGGGCAGACAGATCCTGGGGACGCGGGCAGCCTTCTGCGCCTGCTGATGCCTAGGTCTCAAGGGGAGGGGAGGTAGCTGGGCAATTACAGCACTTAGCATGATATGCACCCGTGCAGTAACGGCCTGGGTGCTCTGGAGCACCACCAAAGCAACTGGGCTATTCACAGGAAAAGCCTGCAAGCACCCACCACCTCCAGTGACAGGGGAGCGGCCGGGCTGCCAGCCAAGGGCTCCTCCATCCTGAGGGGACCTGGTGGCCTCCCTGCACAGCTTGCTGTGCTCATGGAAAATGCCTGGCTGCCCAGGGCCACCACTGCCGAGATGTGCTGCCCCCAACTTTCCCAGCTGATGGCTTCTTTTCTCCCTGCCACCTCCACTTCTGACTAGAAAAGGCATTTCTCCAGCTCTGCTGGGGAGGGAACAGTTCGTGGGCTTCTGCCCCCTAACATCCCAATCGGATGAGTAAGAGCTGGGCTTGGGGCGTGTCCTCGCCTCTTAGTCAGGCTTCAATTGCAAACCTCGGTTCAGGGACATCAGCTGTTCCACCCTTGGCAACTGTGCAGTGTTTGGTAAAAATACCTTTCGAGATAAGGGGAGTTTTATTCCTCCTTTTTTTTTTCCTAGTGTTGTAGAAAGTTCTGAGAGTTCAAACACACCCAAGCAGCAGGACCAGTCCTAGCCAGGGTGGGATTGAGCAGGCTTTTGGTCCTACCTGGGAGGACTTTGGTACCCGAGCAGGAGGTGCCATTTGTGGTTTGTCAGACCCAGAAGCTACACTGGGCTGTAATCCATCCTTGGTTTGTTTTCTGGATGGTGTCCCACTGCCCCTTGCCTAGTGGAAGGTGTTGGAGGGATTCTCCTGACATCGTGTCTGATTTGCTGTCTTGAGGTGCAAAGTCATATAATGCTTTTTCGTAATGGTGGTGCCCCCTCACTTGGGTACAACTCGAAGACCTGTGTCTTTAAGAGCATTTAATTTAAGCCATAGCTGCTTCATACACATGTATGGAACACACATGCGTACGTATTTATTCGCCTGGGCACCCCCAGGCTCACTGGACCCTGCTTCCTCTCCTCCCAGGTGGTCACTTATGACTTGAGCAGCCCAGAAAATGGTCCCAGCCCCCTCTGTTTGCCTCGCTTGTGCTTGGGCTTCCAGGTCCTGCTGTGCCTAAAGGCAGGATTAGGGTGAGCCACAGGAAAATCAAGGTCACCTGCAAAGCCCTTTGAGTCGAGTGGACTTTTGCTTTAACATTTAAGTTTAAATTTAATTTTCCCCACACAGAAGTTTCTTGAAAGGGAAAGATTGTGGCTTCTGCATGCCGACTCTTCATTCACTAAAGGTACAAAAGACAAGGGTCC
>NW_010406458.1:18945-28509 GCF_000710305.1 Buceros rhinoceros silvestris | reverse complement strand
CCTTAAAGTTTAAAAAGAAAGGGGTCGTTTTTTTTTTTTTTTTTTTGTAGTAGCAGTGCTCAGACTGTGATGTGAAGGTTTTTAGAGGTAGGGAGAGCGGGCTCCGTTCTCAGTCTGCTGCCCAAATCGGTTGAGCATGCTCCTGGCATGTCCCCGTCGAGCTGCGAATGGGCCCAGTGTGGTGGCTGGGTTTCTTGCCATGGTGTTGGAGCTGAGACCATGGGGCTGTGGCAGAGTTGGAAGGCAGCCATCAGTCGGTCATTGTTGCTCTGGTCGCTCGGTAATTGGAGCTAGTGGCAAATTTTGCGTGTGCCCACAAGGTGTAGTTGCAATTGCCTGTGGACTGAAAACTCAAATGCCGATAGTGAGTAATCCCCAGGATTTATAACAGCTTTGAGGTGGCAGCGGGAGGGAGAGCTCCTGTTGCTACTGCGTGTCCCCCCCGCCAGCAGCAGCCTTCGGCAAGGAAGTCCCTGGACTCCTTGTGCAGAGGAAATTATTATAAACAGGATGTTTGCTCCAGCCCCGTTCCGGGCTGCTCGCTGCAGATCTTGCAGCAGACGCTCAGACTCCCTCACCCAGACCCCCAGCAGGAGGAGGAGGAAGTATAGCTGCTTCCCCCACCTCTAGTGAGTGTGAAGTTGCTGCTTTCAGGGTGTCAGCGTTGGGGCAGCGTGGGCCTCACCTCTGGTCACAAGACTGCAGAAGCTTTTTGGGGACCAGATGTATGAAACCTCAGTTTTGCGGTGCTGCTGTGGCTGGGCGGTGAGCCCTGTGCGGGGTGCCAGGTCGTGCAGGTCGCAGGGGGATTGCTGGGGGTGGCGGAGCACAGTGCAGGCAGCGCCCAGGGCAACACTGAGATTGGCACTGTCACTAGAGTGCTCACTGCTCCGGCTGTGACCTGGGGACACCTCAGTAAAGGAGTAGTCAGCCCATGTATCAAGGCACCTGGAAACAGTCTTAAGCAAAGAGTTAAACTCTTTGCAGCCCTTGAGTAACTCACCAGCCTCCTGGCTGCACAGATGCACAGACTTTTGTCAACAGCTTTCTTCTAGGATCCTCCCTACTCGTTCCTCATCCTGGCCAGAGCAGCAGGCTGCCCACCTCAGGGTGTCAGCCACCACCCGACCACCCCCCTCCCCACTGCGCCTCTTGGGGAGGTGCCTGCACAGCCCCTGCTCTCTGCAAGCACCCTGCATCCCCCAGCTCGCACACGGAGGGCTGTGTGCTGCTGCCACCAGGCTGCCTTCCTACCTACTTCAACAGAAAAACGCGTTGCAGGCTGGCCCTGCTCCTGGAAGGAAGTGTGTGTGGTGTGTGAGCTGTGGGATTGCCAGTTGCATTTGTTTAAATCAGGTTTTCTGGGCTGAAACGAGCCCATTAGGTTTTTTGGATATTCAGACAATCTGGGCACACCCATTCTTTGGCATCTCTGCCCTTGCTGAAAATGCATATTTTTAAGTTTTCCATATTCCCAGTGCCTGGCTTGCAGCCTGCTGTGCCTGCATAAACATACACGGTCATGCTGGTTCCGATGGCCTGATTTCCCTATTTTTCTCATTGCTAGACTGCAAACCCAAATAAAACTCTGTGAGATGAAATGCATCCCACAGGGATCCAGAGTGTGTTGTGCTTGGCCATTCCCCATTTAAAGCTCAGTGTATCTGGCAAGAGCACATTTCGGTTGTGCCAGCTGCACCCCTGGTAAGGAACCTCAGCACAACATCTGCCTGGGGGGACACCGCATTGGGCTCCTGGCGGCTCTGTTGACGGGGGAGGCTGTGGTGGTCACCCAGCTGGCTACCCTCTGTGGGTCTCACCTCTCAAAATTAAAATAACGTTTCTCAGTCTGGAAGCTGTGTAAGAGGAGTTGTGTGAGATGCCACGGGACTTAGTTGAGACACAAAGAGGCAGAAGCTGTAAAGCTGCTTGTTGAGCATGAGCACCTGGGTCATCTGGATGGCAAAAGCCATGTTAGCAGCTGATTTGGGCTGGATTGTTTGAAATTTTGGGACTGTTTAAATTCCGAGCTGAGCCTGGTAGCACAGACAAGCTTCTCATCAGGCCTTCACTACCAATTGAATGTAAGGGAGGCTGTCGCTTAAACCTGGAGACTCTCTTTGGGCAGGTAAGTTCCTTAGGAGCCTGAATCAGCAGGAGAAAGAAAAGATTGCCGCTGTGAGATGAACGAAACCTTGGACTGTGATTCAGTGATGAGACAGGATCATTTGTAGGGGCAGGTTTTCTGCCAGCCAGGGCAGCCCAAAGCTGCGATACTCAGAATTACGTGGAATCAGGTCTGCACTGTCTTTCTGCAGCTGCTGCAAACCCTGTGCCTGGGGCTCAGGTAGTGCAGCCAGCAGTTGCTTGCTCTTGGCTGGTCTGGGCTGGTGGCAGGTTAGGTGGTCTGGCAGAAGATGGCCCCCTACCATGGGCAGGATTGTGGTATCACTCTGCAGAGGTATCTGTGCCAGCAGAACCTTGTGCATTGCCTCAGGCTCCTAGAGCAAGGGGAAGCCCTTGCCCTCCTAGTTGGCAGGTTGGCATTCATGTGGGGCTTTTTTGGGGTTTGCTCCTGGCATTTTTGGGCTCTGAGGAGCCCAGGGAGGGCTGGTACCCACTGGTGGTGTTAGTCTGCTCTGATGAACCTGATGAGGAACACTATAAAAATAATTGGTTGAAAGCTCGTTTCAGCTAGAGCTGTTTTGGGGTGATGATGGGGCACAGGGGTCCAGTCAGGATCTCTGTGCCTGGGGAGACCATAGCAGGAGGCAATTCTTGTCTATACCTTTGTCAGTGAAGCTGCTGATGTTCTGGTTCAAGATATAACCTCAAGCAAGACATAATGACAAAAAATGTCAAAAAAGACATACTGACCTGGCTCATTTGTGTGAGGGCTCTGCTGTCCCACTGGCTTCCTCCCTGCCAGGCTCCTGCCCAGCTCCAAGCCAGCACAGATTTGTTCTGGTTTGTGATGGGTTCAAACATTTTCCCAGTTGCTTCTCTCCATCTGCCTGCTTCAAATGCTTCCCCAGCCCCAGCCTCTGGTTTTCCTTCTCTGCTTCCTCCGACGGTGTCTGTGTCACACTGCCAAGCCTGACTGGGTTTCTTTTTCTCAGTATTGTCTCCCCTACAAGTCTTGGACCTGGGCCGATTCTCACAGAGCAGTTCAAGGTTTGCTGCATCCCAGCACCTGATCCTGCTCCCCTTTCTCCTCCAGAACAAAGCAGTTGTGTCATTCACTGCTGCCCAGATCGATAACAGTGTTTCCTTTGTCCACATGTGAGAAATGCAGGACAAAAGGGTGGCATGTGGCTCACCTAGAGCTGTAGGATCAGACCATGGGAAAGAGGGAGCTTGAACCTTCTCCCCTCGGCTCCTGGTGTAGTGCTTAAAGCTGTGTTGAATAACATGACCTCCGCTTGAAGGGCTTGGAGAGCTGTGCTGGTAAACATTGCCTTCAGTTTGTTCAGTCGTTATCCTCAAAATAACCCCGGCATTTCACCTCACCGGTATGTTGCCCTGTGTCCCCTCGACAGGGAGAAGAGCTTGTCAGGGAGGTGGAACATCTCTTGTTCCTCATAACCCCTGGTTGCTTGAAATTTTAATCTATCCGAGCAGCCTTGCCTACCCCAAAGCGGGGTAGGAGCGGGGACTGGCACCAAGCCCCACCCCGGGACCAGTTCTGGCTGAGTTTGTGCAGAGGAGATGGGGGAGAGGAGCTGCATCCCCAAGGTGCTGGGGAAGGGCCCGCTCAGTGGGTGCTGCCCCACGCTGTGGGGGGACAGCAGGGGCCAGGCAGGCAGGTGTGGGGGGCAGACAGGACTCTGTGCATGTCCCTGGGAGAGAAACTGCATCAATCTAGTGAATGTACTTGACCTCTTTATTTATTGACATAGTTTTCCTTCAAATTGCTCAAAATCAAGAGAGCAACGAACTACTGAGCAATGGGGCGTGGCGGGGTGGGGGGGGCTGGGGAGCAAGGGGGAGATTAAGAAAATTTGAAGACCCAGCAGCCCTCCCCATCTCCATTTGTCAAAGGAAATCGTGCCTAATTTCTCCCGGCCACGTCAGCTCCCAGCTATGACAGCTATCTCATCCTGGTGGCCAGGCTGCTCTCTGGAGCCACCCTTGCTCCAGAATGCAGTGGGAAGAGATGTAAACAGAGAGGAAAGCAGAGCTGAAGCTGTCTGCTTGGGGTGGGCGTCCAGGTACGGGGCCTGCCATGACTGCTGGGGGTGTTGCAGTGATGGGGATGGTCCCTCTGAGACAGCTGCTGTGGGTGGTGTACAGGATCTGGCCCCAAGGCTTGGGTCCTGCTGCAGATGCCTGGAGGATGTGTCCTGGGGACAGCGAAGCCTCTGCATCCCCACGTGGGGCAACGGGGCAGCTTTCCATGCGGGGAAGCAAAACCCCACACATCTGTCTCCTCTACCCCACACAATGGGCTTTGCTCGGTGAGATGCAGACCTGACTTTAATTCCTCTCCTTTTGTTTCCCCAGATCATGATTGAGTTCTGTCCAGGCGGGGCGGTGGATGCCACCATGCTGGGTGAGTGCAGCACACGGTGCCAGGCTCTTCTCCATGCTCGGGGCAATGCCCGCAAGGTGTTTCCAGCCTTCTGGCACCCTCTCAGGGCAACCTTTGGACAGATGGCAGACGTGGGTGCCCCGGCTTCGCCAGCTACCGTTTCTCTCCCTTGAGTTTGCCTATTTTCATACCCGGAGCAGAAGGTGTGGCAGCCCTGGGGTGTTCCTTTAGCTATGTTTGTGATTTAAATGCTGCTGAGATCAGCAGATCACAAGGCATGGGGAGAAGGGAGAGTCTGGCTGGAGGGGGAAGATGGCTTTAAATATTTATCTGCCAGAGACACCGGGTGCTTGGGATCCTGTTCCCACAGCTTCCCCGGAAGGGCAGCGGGGCTGAGCTGTTTAATCTGGGCGGCTGTCACGATGAATATCCCAGGATCTTCTCGCTGACTTCTCCGTATGGTATCGGTCATCTGATGAAGCAGCAGAGTGTCTGAATAAACTGCAGTTTGCAGTAATTTCAGGAATCTTCCCTTTTTTAACTCCTCCTTTCCACACAGAGCCGCTGGGACTGGGAGTGCATGGGTGTTCCCCAAAACAGCTCTGACTGGAGCCACGGCCCCTCTGTGCCAGGGCTGTACAGACTCTGGGGTGGGGGAGGGGTGCGTGTGACATCCCCACTGTACGACAAACACTGCTTTGATGTCCTTTTGCCTGGAGCTCCTGGGACAGTCACATCTCCCTGGGGCTTACTCCCTTTCAGCTTTGGTATTTCCAAAGGCCTTATTTTCTTTTTATTTCCAGGAGAAGTACGGACACAAATTTGTCATCTTTGATTCAGCCCCTAAAACTCGTGGCTCCTTTAGGCAACTTCTTTAAAGCAGGTCCAAATAAACACATGATAGAGGACCTGTTCTGAAGTGCTGGAGGGAGCAATGCCTTCCCCCGGAAGACCTCAGCAGCGGCGCCTTATCTCTTGGGACACAAAAATCCCCCCAAGTATTATGGGGCCATGACCACTGCAGTTCATCTGGAGGACCTGGGAAGGGGTGGCATAGAAAACCAGGAGGAAGTGGCCTGCCTGTATTGCCATCACCCCCTGAATGAGGGGCAGGGGACACTGTCATAGCTCAGGAATGCTCCCAGCACTGGTACATATAGAGTTGATGCTCCCAGCATCAGGCAGTTCAGAGTTGCTGAATTCTGTCTGTTCCACCTCCTCATCCTCACCAGCAACTGGCGTGTGCCTTTGGAATCTCTTGTACAAAACCTGTGGCCCGCTGCACCTTGCTTTTGCCAGATGCTTCAGGGAGAAGGAAAATCAGCAGTTTCCTGCAGAGCAGGGGAAGTCTTGATGAGGAAGAGGAGGAACAAAGTGGCTGTCCCAGCATCCCCCAGCCTGTGATAAGATCCTTGCTCGGAGCAAGCATCTGTCTCAGTAGCTGGGGTCCATCCGTCAGTCCCCCGTCCTGGCTGTGCGCTTTGGGCAGCTGGAGTTGTGTAAAGCTTGGGCTGCTGTTGCTCGCTCAGCTGTGCTGGAGGGGGGATCTGCTCTGCAAAAGGCTTGGGAAGGAAGGGAGGGAGGGAAGCTCGGCTGACGCTCACCATCTGGAAGTTTGATGGTTTGCAGAGCCATCACCCTGGAAAGTGTTCTTGGATGGTGAAGGTGGCTGGGTAGAGCTCAGCAGGGAGGTACAGGGAAGACAGCGGGTATGAACTGGTGTGCTGGTACCTGGTGCTACCTGAAAAACCAGCTCAGAGCAGTAGGTAGGGATAACACTGAGCTTTTTATTGCTTGTTGCTTTGGGAAGTGGCATGTGCCTCGTGATGGACAAGGGGTTACGCTGCATCTCAGCAGCAGGGGTAGCTCCTTGGGAGATAAGAGCACACTGCTTAAGGAACCGCCTGGTGTTCAGCCTGTTTGACCCTGCTGCCCCCTGCAGCCCAGGTCAGCTCCCTCCTCTCCACAGCATCATCTTCATGCTAGGCGAGACCCAGCTTGCCTGTGGGTACCAGTTTTCCAAATTGGCAGGGAACTTGCAGTTCAGACCCCTGTCGCAGGCAAGCCTGGCTCCCCCCTCCTCATCTCCCCTCATCCACTATTCCTGGGCCAGACCCCTCAGCGGTGCATCCGAAAGCGGAAGCTATAAACCAGCAGCTCCAGGCAGGTGGGGTTGCGCTGTAAGTGCTGTCGTAGGAATAAATTACCATAACAAGCTGATTTGCATTGCTCTCCTGCTGCTTTGACACATGGACAGTAGTTTCTAAATGGTCTGCTGGGTAGCTCATGCCTTCCTGCTGCTCAGGTGGAGCATTGCTCAAATTCCTGTCCTGGTTAACATCTCTCCCTCCCTACAGAGCTGGACCGGGGCCTGACTGAGCCTCAGATTCAAGTGATTTGCCGCCAGATGTTGGAAGCTCTCTGTTACCTCCACGGCAAAAAGATCATCCACCGTGACCTGAAGGCAGGCAATGTGCTCCTCACCCAGGATGGGGACATCAAACTCGGTGAGCTGCCCGGCACAGCTTGTTGGAAGAGTGGACGTGGATATGGTGCTGTTTGGGACCATTTCACGCTACACTAATAACAGCCACTAATGACTCCCACTAGTGGGAGCTGGACTGTAGCATTCGGCTATGTCCAAGGGTGAGGGTGATTGAGGGATGCTCTCTGCCTTCTGCTCTGTCTACAGGCCATCGGCTCCTTGTCTGCTGGCTGATGAGCTCAGGCAGAAGGTGGGGGAGAACTTTGTATTGTTTCATGGGAGGCTAAACCTACCATCGAGCTGTGTGCTGTGCTTAGTCTCCAGCTGGGCACTAAGACTTCTTGAGCCACACCTGTGCTCAGGCCCTTCATGGACTTCCCTTTTGTGAATTTGTATAATTCTTCTTTGACTCAGTTTTTATGCTTTTTGGCCTGCTGAGCATCCTGTGCCCGGTGCCAGTTGGCAGGGCCGGAAACTGGAAGAGTTCATCTTGTCTCCAGAGCAGGTCTGGTGGTGACAGGGCAAGTTTTGCCAAAAGGTTTCTTTGCCAGCTCACCATGGGCCTGAGTTAAATTGTCATCCAGCGACCTGCTGGGGGTTGAGAAGGTAGCTTTGTCTGTGGGGACTGGTTCAGAAAGGTGCAGATGTCCTCTGGACTCTGACGAGGGGTGCCAGTGTATGTGGGGTGTTCTTGGGATGTGTCTGTGGTTGCTGATGGAGACCAGCCAGCCTGGGAACCTTTCTGATGACCATGATTTGGGCTCCAGCGTACCTCAAAGCAGTCAGGGCCAAACAAAGTAACTACAATGGCTCATAAGCTGTCCCTAACCAACATTGCCAATGTTTTGCAGTGGTTTATGACATTTCTTTTATATCATTTTCATTTTAGCACCAGTACTCTCAGTGCACACTTCAGATATGAGGAGACAATACTTACTCAAGTACAGGATACATTAAAAAAAAAACAACAAACAAATAAAAACAACATCAAGATGTTTTATTTCTGATGACATCAGTACATCTGACTCTGCTGGCTTGGGCCAAAGCTGACCCACAGTCAGGGCAAGGTGCAGCTGAGCCCAGGGTGCAGATGGATAACAGCTCCTCCAGAGGTCCTGAGGGCCACCTTGGGGAACAAAGTGACCTGGAGTGGACTCAGTACCCTCTGCGGGTTTTACCAATTTGATATGGGTTGGCTTGGCTTCAGCAGCTCTCTATAGAAGGGACAAAATCAGGGAAAGGCTGCTGTGCACATGGAGCTGAAGGGAAGAGAAAGAATGTAAGAGCACTTTGGTTTTTCTGCTGTAAAATGAGACTTTTTGCTACGAAATCTCCTGAAAGTAAGCTACTACAGAGCTGCTTTTGTTTGTGGAAAAGATCTTGACTTTCCCCTAGATGTCTAGGATTTGGGTGGCTTGTTACGCCCCTATCTCATGGGAGAGGAAGGTCCCTGGTGGTTATGTATCTGAAAACAAATACAGGTTTTGGTGCTCAGTTTCTAGGAAACAGCACTTTGTATCATATTCTTGCCTTAAATGTGTGTTTGCTTTTAACTCTGCATTTCAGCCAAGTGTGCTAATTCGGAAGGGTCTTTCAGTTTTCCTATGGCATCTAATGTTACTGCTCTTTGCAGCTGACTTTGGAGTGTCTGCCAAAAACATGAAAACCTTGCAGAAGCGAGACTCCTTCATTGGGACCCCTTACTGGTGAGTTGCTTGCTGAGAAATCCTGTGTTCCTGAGGAGCTTCACTCTTCTGATAATCAGGCTTGCTGAGATGGAAGCCGATGGCCTTTGGGACGTGTCGGACCGTAGTGCCTCACTGGGCATGGGTGGGAGGGTTTTAACAAGGTGTCTTAGCCAGTGTCCACACGTGCAAGGGTTTCCCTCACCTGAAGGGAGCTTTGGTGGTGTGGGAGCATTGCCCGGTGTCACGGTGACCTGAGCTGGCCTAGGGACCATCATGGGATGCAAGTGTTCTCACGTGTGTGCGCTCCCCACTCCTTCCACCGGGGGGGTGGGGTGGGCTTTGAAGCAGCTCCAAGCACATGGGAATGACTCTTCGCTCCAGAAACTCAATCTCTAAATCACCCGACTTGCTGAAGGAATGGAATCGGCAAGGATTAATTTATTGTCTGAAGCAACGTCTGCGCCAGATGTCAATGGCCTGGGGGTTTCCACTGCATGCCTGGGCTGACTCAGCTGGCCTGCAGAAGAGGGGAGGGGGTTGGACCCCTTAGAGAAGATGCTGCCTCTTTCGAAACCCAGAGCTAGGAGGAAGGGCTGGGGATTTTACGCAATACTCTGGATTATTTAAAGCACTTAATTGCTGCTGCAAGGCTCACGCTGAGTGGCAACGGTGTCATCCCTCCCTATTCCCACTCTTTGCTCTGCCCTTTGCAGGATGGCCCCAGAGGTTGTGATGTGCGAGACCATGAAGGACACTCCGTACGACTACAAGGCGGACATCTGGTCCCTGGGAATCACGCTGATCGAAATGGCCCAGATTGAGCCACCCCATCATGAGCTTAACCCCATGAGAGTCCTGCT
>NW_010406458.1:8673-18798 GCF_000710305.1 Buceros rhinoceros silvestris | reverse complement strand
TGCCAAGTCTGACCCCCCCACGCTCAGCTGCCCTTCCAAATGGTGAGGGGCTTGGGACAGCAGAGCACACGCTTCCCAACTTACACAGTATTTCAAGAGAGAAAAAGTTGTCTTTTCTCGCAGTATTGTTTAATTTGAGAACCCAGCATAGGTTTCTAGCTGTATTCGAGGTCCGGCTGTGTGCTAGGGGCCCCGAGTGCACCGCTGGCTGAAGGCAGCCCGCTCAGTGTTCCCATGCTGTGACCACGCACGGGGGGAGCTGCTGCCCACCCACAGCCCTGCTGAAGTGCGGGTGATCTCTCGGCCGCTTTCCAAACATCCTGGTTTTATACAAAAGGCAGATTTTCCCCTAAACCTGCAGATGGCCAAGTGCTCCAGAATTTCTTTCCTGGAGGCTGGAAAGCCTCTTCTGCATTCAAGAAAATCCAATTGGTTTTTTTTTTTTAAATCATGGTAAAACCTGCTGCATGATATCCAGCAGCAAATTACTGGGAAAGCACTGGAGCCACAAGTGTTGTGACAATGGTTCAGGTAACAGGCAGGGCCTGCCACTAAAACCCAGCAGGCAGGGTGGGAGGGCTTCCTCTGGAGCAGCTCAGAAGGCAGAACTGGATCAGGGACACGCACTGTGGCTCAGAGCTGTGCTTTGCAGGCTGAGGGTGCCCTCCTATGGGGTTCCTGGTCCTTCACAGCCATCCTTTCACGCTGTAGCTGTGGGGATGGGTCCTGGAGCATCTTTGTCCACAAGCGGCTCCACCCATGGCTCCCTTTGGAGGATAACTGCTGGTGTCCTCTCCTACCTCTCTGCCTTGATGCTGGGGCACAGCGGCTGGCATTCAGTCCCGCTGTCTGTTGCCATCACAGGTAAGGCAAAAACCTAGCCCCTCACTCGACCACATTGCTGATTCTCTCACAAATAATCCAAATAACCGAGCACAGGGTTTCCCATGTTGGGAGTGAAACAGAGATTACGGCCAGCTGCAAACTGGAACACAACCTGCAAAAGGATCAAGCAGATCTCTGTGGTGTTTGAGGCCTTTCCTCCTTCTGCGCGTCTCACCGATGACTGTATTTTAAGGTCCCCAGAGTTCAGAGACTTCCTGAAGACAGCGCTGGACAAGAACCCGGAGACCCGGCCCAGTGCTGCCCAGCTGCTGGAGGTAGGGACCAGCACCGAACCTGGGCTGCGTCTGTGGCTGGTGTCTGTGTCTGCCTGGGTCTGCAAGTGTCCAAATCACCTGTCCGTATCAGCCTGATTCTCCTTAAGGGGCAGGGGGGGTACCCTGGACTGGGCTCAGATGATTTTTATCTTGTTTAGAAAGTTCATAGTACTCTTCAGCCATTCAAATGCTCCAAAAAAGGAAGAGCAATATTTTTCCCTCTGGAGCAGAGCCCCTGTGGACACCAGCTGGAATAGAAATAGCTCCTGTTGCCTGCAAGTGCCCACGTAGCAGTCAGCTTGGATTATACCTGATTATCCCAGATTTAAATTCAACTCCTTTTCTTTCCTCTTGTCCCCTTCCAAAATAATAGCAAAATCCTGGAGATACTTTTGTCCCCTGATGGCAGATGCTCTCGCTCTGCAGCGCTTGCACGCTGGCTGCACGTTTCTGTCCTGCAGTGGGGTCAGCGGGAGGAAATGTGCAATGGACTCTACAAACCAAAGAGACTCCCCAGCCTTTTGCTGAAGCTCGACAGAAACATCCCACTGTGAGCGCTGAGCGATTTGAGCCTGATTTCTATGAAGCCTTCCCCCACATTCTGTTTACACCCAGGGATCCTGCAGACTGGCTCTTGCCCTGCTCCTGGTGACACTTGGTGGGCGCAGACCTGCACCCCAGAGCTCAGCCTGCCTGTGGTGAAGGGGGACGTCCCCTCTGCAGCGAGAGCCCCTTGTTAAAATGTGGCCGAGCACCACGTGTGGAGCATCTCTGTGTGGAGCTGGCACTTAACCTCAGCATCTTGTTCTCTTGTTCTCCCTCGTGTGCAGTAGGTATCTAAATTCATCTTGGGAGTTAAGCCTGGTGATACTGGCAAGAACCGTGTCCTTAGGTCTTTGTGGTTGTTTTAAAGCAAGGGGTGGTCCTCACCACTGCTGTCCCCATGTGCTTGCTTGGCCATGAGCTCATGAGGTCTGGTTTTTGGTCACCTCATTCATGTGCATTGTGCTTGGCTTTTCAGCACCCCTTTGTCAGCAAGGTGACCAGTAATCGGGCGCTGCGCGAGCTGGTGGCTGAGGCCAAGGCTGAGGTGATGGAAGAGATTGAGGAGAGTCGGGACGAAGCAGAAGAAGATGACTCGATGGAGTCTGCCTTGGTGAGCACTCTCGACCCTGTGCTGGCAAGTTTGCGAGTGTGGCCATGGTGGGGGAAAAAGCCTGACAACTTTTCGAGGCTCCAAAAGGCTGGTTTGCAGCTACTCTGGGCTCCATCAGGTAGAGGGGAAGCAGTTGCTTGGCCAGGGAGGGGCTGTTTTTTGGTGGCTGCCAGGGGCACGGAGAAACAATGAAGCTGGTGGGTGGCCCAGCTGCCCGCTTGCAGGAGGGGCTTGCAAAAATTGTTTTTTAAAAAATATATTAAAAGTAGGCCCTAGTACAGGCTGGAGAAGTGGAGTAGAAGCAATGGCAGCCACACATGGTGCAGCAGTGAGGCACCATGAGCCCTAGGAGGTAGCTGGGCTCTCTGAAGGGGGCATGTCAAGGCTGCCTGGGTAGCTTTGCGGGGGGATAGGCCTTGACCTCCCTCCTGTGCAGCAAAGAATTAATCCACAGTGGAGTTAGCCACAGGAAAAGGTGTTCAATGTGCAAGCTCCTAGGGTGCCTCTTAAGAATTTGCAGGTTATGGAGTTTCCCCACTGTGCCATTTTCTTTCAGCCAATGTCCATAATCCTTGGGACCAGAAACCTGGAGAAAGATGGAAGTATACCAGGGCAGATGTCCTAAAAGGGAGGATTTCTTCCCAATAACTCCTTAGCTGTGGGTGACATTGCTCTGAAGTATGGGGACTCGGCAGCTCTTGCAGTTGTGGTAAAACAGTGGTACAAAACCCAACACCTTCTCTTCTGTGTTTCCAGCCCCCCGGTAAGCACAAGCGGGAGCCCTCTGAGGTGAGTCAGCTGAGTTTTGATGGGGAGAAGCCTCCAGACTCTTCCTCAACCAAGGCATTGAACGGACCTGTGGGGACTGGCAAGGAGACCACAAATGGACAGATCAATAAAGTCTCAGATGAAGGGGTAAGCTGTGACAATGACAAGCTGGAGAGCAACCACACCACAAAAAACATTGCCAGCTCTGCCACTTCAGCTACCCGGGGCAAGCCAGACATCATCTTGCAGCCTGGACGGCTGGGTAACTCAGTGGAAGGGGACAAGCAGCTGGGGGCAGGCAGGAAGAGCATCGGGGAGCGACCAGAAAGCAGCCACCTGGAGAACTTCACGGAGGAGAAGCTTGCCAATGGGAGTTTGGATCCTCCGGCCCCATTCCCTGGCAGCCGGTCCAAAGAGGGTTCAGACTCTGGCAGCACTTCAGCCTCTGAAAGCATGGACCTCACCATCTCCCTGTCAGCTGACCTGTCCCTCAACAGAGAGAGCGGCTCCATCTCCGTGAAGGTGAGGGTGATGGGCAGAGGTTGTGGAGAAGGAAGGACAGCAGACCTGCCCTATGAAAAGTGCTGAGGATTTTTTCCCTTTTTAGCCAAGCCCCTGAAATTCCTACCCTTCCCTTGAGAGGCTGTGCACATGTGCGCTTTGGCCATAGCCCTTTAAACTGCCTCCTGGGAAAGCAGCGTCCTGTACTCCAGATGGGGTTGGTCTTTGATTACAGGAGAGGAGCGAGTAGCCTCTAATCTACCCTGTGTCTGAAGGTGGGGAGCAGGTAAAGTAGGAGAGAACAGAGGCTGGATGAAGATGGAGGGTCTGGGAATCTTGCTTTAGCACAATGCTAAAGTCCACCCGGATGCCACCCCAGTGCTCTTTGGTGGGATAGCTGGAAAGGCTGGCTGCTGCGCTTGCAATGTGAGCATCCAGGCTTAGAGCCCTGCAAATAAACACAAGGCCAGCAAGGAGGGTGGAAGCCCAGCTCCAGGCAAAGCCTTTCATGGTTTATATTCCCTCTCTATGGGCTGCCTGTCCCAGCTGGGCTCAGGGTGGCACAGCCCGTACTGCTGGGTTAGGCTGTGCCATGGGCACATCAAGTGATGGAGAAGCTCTTGCTGGAGCTGCTGCAGGTACATGTCTGTCCTCTGCTGTCCCAGACCACTGAAATGTAAAGGAAGTCTGATGTTTTGTAGCTATTTTGGGTCCCTGAAGTAACCATGCCACTCACCTGACTTGTGCAGTTGTACGCAGTCAGAGCAAGGATAAGTGTGAAATGTAAAATGTGATTTCCTAAACTTTACATATTGCCCATCACTCTGCTGCTCCTCCCTAGAACACCTAGTCCCAGGAGAAAGCTTACTTGGGCTGGTGCCTCTCATAATTTTTCTGACCTGGTTTGTGTCAGCAGTGACTTGCACAGAGACCTCCCAGGCTTTCTGGAGGCTGGGAGTGCTTGTGAGCCAGAGCCAGCCAGGTCAGCGTGGCTTAGACGAAGAGGCAAAATAAGTGGAATGATATTTGCTGAGCTTCAGAAGAAGAAATGTGTGTGACTTGAGGGGGGCCGACTGATGTGTTGCACAAGATCTTTACCCAATTGCCTGCATGAGTGATAGCTTCCCAGCATGGAAACGTGCCCGAAACCCATTCTCAGCAAAACTTTCCTCCCCTGCTGTGAGCATGAGAGCCCCACAGGAGCCCGCAGTCAGTGTGCATCCCGCTTGAGGGAAGCGTGATGCTCTTGCATGGCAATTTACCCCTCCTCACTGTCTTGACTGATGTGTTGCACAAGATCTTTACCCAATTGCCTGCATGAGTGATAGCTTCCCAGCATGGAAACGTGCCCGAAACCCATTCTCAGCAAAACTTTCCTCCCCTGCTGTGAGCATGAGAGCCAGCATCCCCCACAGGAGCCCGCAGTCAGTGTGCATCCCGCTTGAGGGAAGCGTGATGCTCTTGCATGGCAATTTACCCCTCCTCACTGTCTTTCCCATGACACCTGGTTTTCTTGAGGGCAGCCAGGATGAATAGATGCCACACATGTAATTGCTCTCCCCAGTTAGTGCCCTAGAAGGGTAAGGGAGTTTTTTGGATCTTAAAGGGAGTAAGTCTCAAAGAGGTGGTCGTGTTAGATCACAGTTTGAATTGCCCCAGCCAGAGGAAATGCTCAGAACAAACTAAATGGCGTCTCTCCGAGCAAGGCGTTCAAGCAGAGCTCCAGGAGCGATGCTGCTGGAGCGCCCTGGGAAAGACACTCTGTGCAGCCTCTGCTTTGCACAGTGAGCTGTGAGCGCGTGGAGGAGTACCAGGCTGCGCTGCTGCCTCCTCACCCAGGCTCCTTGCCCAGCCTGAGCTTGGTGGGGTTGAACTCCCCCGCCTCTGTGCTTGCTCGTGTTCCTGGTGCCTCTGGGGTTTGTGCACAGGCTGTCAGGCAGGTTGCAGCAAGAGAAGGGGCAGCAAAGAGTTAAACCATTTCTGGTTGTAAACATTAGCTATTATGTGCTTTTTATCACAGACTAAACTGCAAAGTGAAGGTGACTTTTTATCACCAGACTCTTTTTTTTTTTCAGTTGCTTATAGTTTAGTCCCAAAAAAAACCCCAACCAGTTCTGGCAAAAAGTAGCCAGGTCTTTTTTTCTTTTTTTAGAAAGATTAGGGGTAAGAAATCCACAGATGAGATTGGGAGGCTGCAGCTGGCAGAGAAAATAGTCAGCAATAGGCAGAAGGAGATGGACAGGGTTTTGCAGAGGTTAAACCAAACAGATAGAGAGCTGTTCCTGGAGACAACTCCTTTCAAGTATCTAGCTTGAATTTCTGGAGTCTGACCTGCATGGGTATGGGATTTCACAGCTTTGGCTGAAAACCCTTGGGAGCTTTTTTAAAATTTACTTTACAGAAGTGCTTGAAAATACATTTACTTGTGGTCTTCTACTGAGGGATAACAGAAAAGACCAGGAGAAAATGAACGGTTCTGGTTTTAGATCTGCGTATGAGTAGCTCCATGAATAAGGCAGGGACTGCTTGTGCAACAGTGGGGAAGAGCCTGGGGACATCTTGGTGATGAGGCCGCTGGGCTTAGGCAGTGAGTCACAGTGTTAATGGGCACTGGGGTGCCACAGACAGCTGCATGTTGGCATTTTCTTCTTTGGAAAATGCAGGGGGTTTAGCCAGCTGTTTTAATTCCGTTCGGGGCAGTAAGACACTTCGTGCCCTGAGCTGGTCTCCTGCAAACCCTTTGGCACCAGTTCCTCTGTGCTGGTTGAACCACTACTCTAGTGGTACATTGTTATGCAGTGGGTAAGTCGCTTGCTCTGAGTTTCTCTGGCTCCTCATTGCAGCAAGCTCTCCAGGGGTTTGCCTTGGGCCTGGCAGGCTCAGGTGAAGCTCTTCTGCTGTTTTCTGTATCTGTAATGGACATCACTATAAAAGCAAGAGGACTTCAGGGAGCCTTTGCTCATTCCACCGCTGTGCTTTTCCTGCAGGGCTGCGTGATTCAAGTCATTCATATCTTTTTTCTTTTTTTTCCTAAAGAAACTGAGTCCCTCAGGCAGTCCTTCAGCCAGGTTTGGGCTGCTGACCCTGCAGGAGGATGCTGACCTGCTGTGCCACTGCTGGGAGAGGTCACAGTGCTCCTGGCACTTGTGCCTACCTGTGCTAACAGAAGTGAGCCTGTACTGTGCTTTGTGGAGGTCACTGAGAGGACCTTGGAGCTGCTCGTGATTAGTGAAGCATTGTAATGAGGACCAGCGGGCCAGGAGCTCCAAGCCTTTGCGCAGGGCTGGCTTGTTTCTCTGTGGCTCCATCTGCAATCACAGCCTGATGTGGGGGCCTTGCCTGCCTCACACCTGCAAGGGTGGGGGGTGGTTCCTGGGGGTCAGACAGCCCAGGAGCCTGGAAAGGAACGATTGTTGTGTGGATTGCTCAACACTGCAGTTGGGCACAGTGAGGAAGGGTCTTCAGATGGCTGGTTGCCTCTCCTCCAGGTCAGGTTTCTGCAGGGTGGGAATCACACTGTATTGCAGCGTGGTAGCGAGGCTGTGTGGCTTGGAGGGCAGTTCCTAACATGATGATTTTTGCTCAGTGTGTTTCCTTGCTTATGTTCTTTATTAACAACAGCATTAAAATTGCTCTGAGGCTTCTAGCTGTAGCAGCCCGTGCCACAAGCCGGGATGCTGCTTCACGGCCTCCTCCTTTCCTCCCTTGCTGAATTCAGGATTCACGGATGCACAAGAAAACGCTGAAACGCACCCGCAAGTTTGTGGTGGATGGAGTAGAGGTGAGCGTCACCACCTCAAAAATCATCAGTGAGGATGAGAAGAAGGATGAAGAGATGAGATTTCTCAGGCAAGTGGCTCACTGGGATGGAGGGAGGGCAGGGCACAGAGCCGGGCAGAATTTTCTTCTCTGCAACCAAATCCAGGAGCAGCTTAAAGTACTCTTATTTTCCATCTTGGTTCCGCTTGGACAGGTCAGCTGTCTAGTGTGGACATCACTTCTTTTAGCCTTTTCTTGGCCGGCAGAGGACTTACTGCATAAGCTGAGCTCTGTTTGCGTGCAGGGGAAGGAGGAACACATCCTGGGGATAAGATGCAGCAAGGCTTTGATGAGGGAACTTTGTGCTGTGGCTGACTCTGTCCTCTGGGGATCACTGAATGTGTTTCCAGGGCTGTAGATGTGCTGGCTCAATGGAAACAAGCACAGAAATCTTCTCAAGATGCTCTTCTGCCTTTTTTTCTTGTATCTCCTCAGACTTAATTAATAGAAAGGCCAAGGGAGTTGTAAACTCATTGAGCATCACTTAATATTCATGTGTGTATCCTCCCTGCTTAAGCTTTTTTCTACTCCTTTACAGATCTTACAGCTTTCAAACCTCCATGACCTATCCTCAGGAAGAGGGGCTGCTGTTTCTAGCTCCATTACTATCAGTAGCAGCACTGAAATGAAAAGACCCTTAAAATAATTAAAATACAAATTGTTTTGTTTAATGCCCTATTCTAGGCTTCCTTGTGCTGCTCTGAGGGACCTCCTGAGAATATAATCTGTCCTAAGCACTATGTGTCCCCGCGGCAGCCCTGTTCCTAGGCCCTAATATCAGATCTATGCAGAAGCTCATTAGTGACTCCATTTTTGTGTGAGAAGTGCATATAACCCAAATAAAACCCAGCTGCTTCCTCCTGGTCCACTCTCAGCTGTGGTGGCATCCATGAAAAGAGGCTCCTTTTTTAAATAGTCCCTGCTCCATCTGCAAAGTGGGGGAAGAGACAGAGAGGCTTGGATAGGAAAGCATCGAGTCCCTGAACTCCTTTTGAGAGAAGTGGTTATTCCCCTGGGGCTAGCTAGTGATCATGGGCATCCGCTGGCATCTTGATTTGCACTTAAGGGGCTTGTTTCTGGCTTCCTGGAACATGCCAAGGTATTGATTTGAAGATGAGATCAGAATAGAGCACATCATATTGCACCAGTTGATTTAATGGGGCCTGAGTCTGTTTTGAAGGAATAAATCATTCCAAAGTGCTTTTCCCAGGAGGGCTCCCAGAGGGGGTTGTACTTGATGTGTAAGGCTAATGCACAGCAGTGGAGGTCACGGTGGGAAACCTGCGTGGATCCCCTGCTGCCGCTGCTGTTTTTGTGTGGAACATCAGTGATTTCCAGCTTGACTGGGCACAAACATGGCAAACGGGCTCAAACACATTGTCTGAGCAGAGGCTGCTGGATGAGGGGAGTGATGCAATGTCATGGTAAATAGAACAGAATTTGGGAAAACTTCCTTCTCTGCCACCTGGGCGTGAGCAAGAATGGATGCAGAGCTCAGGGGCCAGGCCAGGGCAGTGCCAGCTTGGCCTGAGCTGTGTTTTGAAGACCAGTGTGCACTAACTTAGCTGGCAGAATGGTTATTTTGGGTGCTGGCTGGGGAATAGTGCCTGCAGAATCACCCTAGGAGCTTTGACAGGGCTTGTCTGAGAAGCTGTGAATGCTAACAGGCCTTACCTGTGAAAACTGACGGGTTTCCAACAGTTACTGTCATTAGCATCCTGTTCTTTGCAGTGCTCTGGTGTCACAGAGCCCAAGAGCGCGGCAGTCAGTTGGCATTTACCTCCTGCCTGTGCTCAAAGCAAGTGGCAGGGAGCTGCAGGATGGCTGTGCGGCTTTCATTCCCCGCTGAAGTGCTCTGGTTATTGATCCTGCCACCTCTGCTCAAGCACGTGCCTCTGAACTTGGCTGACTCTGTATTTCTCTCTTCCCCTCCGTTTTAACCCTCTGCAGGCGCCAGGAGCTGCGTGAGCTGCGTCTCCTTCAAAAGGAGGAGCACCGAAACCAGGCCCAGCTCAACAGCAAACACCAGCTGCAGCTGGAGCAGATGCTCCGGCGCTTTGAGCAAGAGATGGCGGTACGTGGGCAGGGGAGGGAAGCTCCTGGGTATCGGCTGGTTTGATTCTCCTCTGCAGATGCCCTGCAAACCCCTTGCACAGGGAGATGCTCTCAAGGTTGCAGCAGTCCTGGGGCATCAGTGTCCGGAGGGAGCAGGACCATCAAGGAGGCTTTTGTCGGGATCAGGCACGTGCATCCTGCAGCTCGGGAAGCACTGGCTGCCATCGACCAGCAGGCTGTAGCAGGGGAAGGGTTGTTCTGGACTTTCCCCGTTTAATGATCTTTTCTTGCATGTCTGTTCATGGCTATTGTGAGAAACAGTTTATAGTGCTGTTGTATTTCACAGAAAAAATCCCTTTAAATAAGAAAGCCATGTGGCCAGCGTGTGACAGCAGGGAATCTGGCAAGACTTTGAGTGTAAATGAATAAAGATAAACTGAGCTTACGTATTTAGTCCCACCATGGGCAGCTTCTGTTGAAGTAAAACGATTTCATAGATAAGTCCCTTTAAAGCTTTCACGAGGCATCTTTTAAATACCCCTTTATTAAATCAGCTAGCATATGTACCTGGCAACCCCGTCCCCTCGCAGCAGGCTGGGAGCCATAACTCTTTCCTGGGCTCTCCTGTGTTTCTACAGTCCTGACGTGCCACATCTGCCCATTCTC
>NW_010406458.1:6838-8645 GCF_000710305.1 Buceros rhinoceros silvestris | reverse complement strand
TGGAGCCAGCGCTCTGTCCTGTGCTCTGCTGTGTTTCTACAGTCCTGACGTGCCACATCTGCACATTCCCATCTTAGCAAGTCACTTCTCACATGTAAGATTTATTCACTGTACAGTGTGATGTGCAAAAGCCCCAAACCTGCTGGGGCAGTTTGCAACCTGCTTTCAGTTGCGAGGATCGGTGCTCCATCCTCGCAGCTCGCATTGATGGAGAGGTGGGACAGAAAGGTCCTGTCAGAGCACAGTGCCCTCAGTCTTGGCAATCCTTGTCTGCGGAGAAAGGACTGTTATGCTGGAGCTTCACTGCCTGCTAATATTTGCCTCGGACATAGGCACGAGAAAGCCTTGAAGTGCATCAGTGCTAGAACAAGTTCATAAATGCTTTGAGCTTGTGCTAGAGCTGGCTTTGCCCTGTATGCTTCATGAGGTGTTACTTGAAAATTTTTCTCTCTCCTCTGTGTTTTGTAAAGAGGCTCAATCTTTGCAAGGACATCTCCACCCCTTGGGGTTTTCCTTTTTTTTTTCTTTTTTTTTTTTTTTTTTTTTTTTTTTTTTTTTTTTTTTTTTTTTTTTATGTTTTGCAAGGAAACAGAGAGGAGGGTGAAGTTGACCTCTGTTCCCTTCCTGTACAGACAAAGAAGAAGTTCTATGACACTGAACTGGAAAACCTCGAACGGCAGCAGAAGCAGCAGATTGAGAAGATGGAACAAGATCACGCGCTGCGCCGGCGGGAGGAGGCCAAGCGCATTCGCCTGGAGCAGGAACGGGACCATGTAAAATTCCTGGAGCAGCTGAAGCAGATGAAGAAGGAGGTAAAAATGAGGACAGGATGGAGGAAAGCTCGTTTCCTGCATCTGTTTCTTCCAGGAAAGCCTCAGTGTTTTTCATAGAGCATTTGGAAGAGAAGCAGCTGGTTGGCAGGAAGCTCTTTTCTTTGGTATATCTGGGCACTTCCTGAGGTCCAGCTCTGTAGCAGCATTAGGTGGGGTTGTTCTTGGCCTGAAGTTACCTGCTAATAAGTCTCACTTTCCTCTCCAAAGGTCAAGAATGAGGTTGAGAAGCTGCCACGGCAACAGCGCAAAGGGAACATGAAGATGAAGATGGATGACTTCACCCAGAAAAAGCAAACCATGGTAAGGCTGAGAGAAGATTGCCACAAGTCCAGGATTGGGAAGATGCTGCTTCTTCCTTGAGGGACTGGCAGTTTCTAAAACACCAGCAGATGCTTTTCAAGTTGCAGCAGCAGGAGGGCTCATGCTGGCACTGCTGTTTTCTTCCAGGAACAGGAGTTTTTGGCCAAGCAGAAGGAGGACTTGGAGCTAGCCATGAAGAATATAACTGCCCAGAATAAAAGAGAGATCTGTGACAAGGAACGCGAGTGCCTGAACAAAAAGCAGCAGCTCATGAGAGGTGTGTGGCAAAGGCTGTAAAGGAGGAAAGCAAATGCTGTAACGATGGGTTTATCCAGCGCTGGCTCTTCCCACACAACAGATGCTGTGACAGAGTTGCAAGCTGGCAGGATAGGATTTAGAAAAAACAGCCTTGCCAGATCCTGTCTAAATGTTTAACAATAATAATACTTAGCACTTTAATCTTCAAAGCACATTGCAAATATGAACCAATTAGGGTTCATAATTGCAAGAAATTATTCTCCAATATGATTTGCAACCAATTTCTCTTGGAAAGCAGGAGATGAACTATCGCCCCCCACTCACATCTGCTGCACTGCATCTGCATTTAGGCATCGCTTGGGCTTGGGCTTCGTGTGGCCGATCTGGGGGGTCAGGGTGGGCTGCCTCACCTTTCT
>NW_010406458.1:0-6686 GCF_000710305.1 Buceros rhinoceros silvestris | reverse complement strand
CAGTGGGGATCTCGAAGAGCTTCAGCAGCAGGAGAAACACCAGCTCGTCAAGCAGCAGCTAAAGGACCAGTATTTCCTCCAGAGGCATGAGCTGCTCCGGAAGCATGAGAAGGTGAAGAGTTAGCATCTTCCTCTGCCAGTGCTGGTCAGCACGGTGCCTGGGTGGCCCCCAAATGGGATGTTTCCCTTTCAGGCTGTAGGTGGGTAAGGACAGGTTAGGAGTTAAGGGACTTGGTCGTTATTAGTGAAAAGGAACCAGAAAAACTCTGGGGTGAGCCTATTGCTTTGGGACGTGTATTCTGTGCTGTGTGCATTTAACATACAAGAAGCAGTTGTGAATTTGGGGGCTTTTTTGGAAATCTGTCACTGTCCAGTATGTGGCATGGTGGATTCCCAGAGCAGCAAGTGAAGACTGGCGTGTCTCGCAGTTGTTTCTGCTTCCTTTCAGCCCTCTCTCCTCTGCTTTCACAGCCTGTTCAGTAGCCGCCCTCATCTTTTGTCCACTTTGAGCTGCCTGTCACTAGCCACCTCCATGCAACTCCCAAACCTGCTTTCCAGCTGTCTTTGGTCTCCTCAGCACTTTTTTGCTGGCCTGAGGAGTCCATCCCCTTGTGATACCTGTCCCTCTGCTGTTGCAGGAAAGGGAGCAAATGCAGCGATACAACCAACGCATGTTAGAGCAGCTGAAAATTCGGCAGCAGCAGGAGAAAGCCCGGCTCCCGAAAATCCAGCGGAGCGAAGGGAAGACACGCATGGCCATGTACAAGAAGAGCCTTCACATCCACTCCACTGGGAGTGCATCTGAGCAGCGGGAGAAGATAAAACAGGTCAGGTCTTGCAAAGGGCACCAGGGCTGAGTCTTGGCTTGGGAGTGAAGTACTTCGCTGGCCTCCTGGCAGAAGGGAAGTCGGAAAAAGGGCAACTCTTCCCAAATTTCTAACCCACTTCAGGGAGTCAGAGGTCTTTGCTTTTGTGGCATCAGGTGTGGTTTTCAGCACTGCTTCCATCATGACTGGTTTGGGGAAGCATCCTCAGGGCGTTACTTTCTTTTCCGTGTATTAGTGCAAGCTGGCCAGTCCCTTAACCAGCTTCAGAGGTCAGAACAACACTGCCTACACGAGTACCTGCTTTTCTCTCTTCCAGTTTGCGCAGCAGGAAGAAAAGAGGCAAAAAGCAGAGCGGCTGCACCAGCAGCAGAAGCATGAGACGCAGATGAAGGACATGCAGGCCCAGTGTGAGAGCAACACGAACGAGCTCCAGCAGCTGCAGGTACCCGTCCCTCATGGCTCTGTCTCTCAGAGCTGCCTGTGCACTATTTCTGCTCCAGCACAGGGAGTGTGTCATAAGATGTGGCTGCACAGGATCAGTGAACTAGACCTGCTGTCCCTTTACTCTGCTTTGAGAGGTTTTTGTGGCCATGTCTAAAGATGACCTGGAGCTCAGAGCTCTGAATGCCTCTGGCTGATGCGAGTCTTGTTTGACCACTGCGTTTACAATCCCAGCTGCTTAATGGGTGTTCTGGTTTGTGATCTGTGTTTAGAATGAAAAGTGTCACCTCTTGATTGAGCACGAAACCCAGAAGCTTAAGTCCCTGGATGAGAACCACAACCAGCATATGAAGGAATGGCGAGACAAGCTGAGGCCAAGGAAGAAGGTAGTGCCTCCCTGGCATGAGCAGGATGTCCTGCTTGGCTGGTTGGAGGGAAAAATGTCCATAGCTCCAGAACAATCTCAAATACAGCTCTTGTGTGTGTTCCCTTCTGCTTAAGGCCCTGGAGGATGAGCTGAACCAGAAGAAGCGTGAGCAGGAGATGTTCTTCAAGCTGAGTGAGGAGGCAGATGGACAGATGCCAGCATCCCCAACCAAACATGCCAAGTTTGTCCTGTTCAGCTCTGCAGAGAGCTTGTAACACCCTGCAGCTGGCAGGTCACCAGCTGGTACTTGCTGTGTTCTCCTGGGCTGCAGGTGGGCGACTTGGAAGATCCTCTCGGCAGCCTCTTCTTACAACAGCACGGTTCAGCTCTGCAGAGAGCTTGTAACACCCTGCAGCTGGCAGGTCACCAGCTGGTACTTGCTGTGTTCTCCTGGGCTGCAGGTGGGCAACTTGGACTTGGAAGATCCTCTCAGCAGCCTCTTCTTACAACAGCACCCTCCTGTCCCCTCGCTCTGTCTGGGATAAAAGTGGCATCTGTCCTGCACTGGGGGTGCTGACTGGAAGTTCTGGTGGCTTTTCCAGGAGCTGGCCTGCTCAGCACAGCTCCAGGCTGGGAAGCTGGGCAGGACCTTTTCTGCGATCGGACTTGCACTGTTAGCTGGATGCATTGCATCTCCTGTGAGCCCAGTGCTCACCAGGCTTGTCAGCTCAGACTGAAGCAATAACTGCTCTGGACAGGAGAAACAGGCGATGGCTCCTACCTTCTGTCAGCCTCTCTCTCCACTGTGGCTGCCCCTCCTCTTGGTCCTCTGTGAGGACTAGTCTGGGGCACAGCAGCTTTGGCGTTGTCTTGGCCTATTGGCCCCCCAACACTTACCTTAGAGTCATTTCTACCTACTGTGTCCCTTTTTTTGCTCAAGGGAGAGACGGTGATTTGGATTGTTTGTTTTGCCTTTGAGAAGAGAGGGTTAGGTTTTCTCTTTCCTCTCCCTTCCCCATACAGATTGTGCAGAAAGGGGACTGGCTGCACGTCCTTCCAAAGATGATTCTGCTTCTTCGTTTGCCATGGTTGCTGGCACCACAGTCCCTCTGGCACCTAGCTTATGCTGTCTCATCAGAGACTGGACTGTGGTGTAATTAAACTGTTCAGATGGCTGCAGGCTTTTGTCTGTTAAAGAATTGTATGTGTCTGTGCAGGGTGGGGAGGTTTGTAACAGTGCTGAGTC
The DNA here is from genome assembly GCF_000710305.1 of Buceros rhinoceros silvestris. NCBI lineage: Eukaryota > Metazoa > Chordata > Aves > Bucerotiformes > Bucerotidae > Buceros > Buceros rhinoceros. Next base: position 3,805 of record NW_010406458.1, on the reverse strand, counting down.
CTGTGGTGACAGGTCATATATGTGCCTTCTGGGAAGGACAAGTGAGGGGGCTGAAGGATGTCATTGCTGAAGCTCTCATTATCACGTGTTTGAGATTTTTTTTTTAAGTGCTATGTGTGGGCCATGTGGGTCAGCCAGCCTGGCCTCTCTGCAGTCCGGGTTATGGGGCTGCAAAGCATCATTGGGAAGAAATAAAGGAGTCTTGAAACAAGGGATGCAAGGGAAGAGGAGATGCAAAGAGAGGTCAGGGTGGCTTGTTACGCTCAGCACTGGTTTCTCCACTGATGTCTCATCCCATGATGTGCCACAGTTTCTTGAATGATGCTCCTGGCTTTCAGCTTGGAGCTCTGCAGCAGAGCAGTGGGAAGTCCAGCCCTCTATCCTTGACGTGCCTCGGTTGGGCTGCCTTCCTCTACCTGCACAACGCACTGCTTGGCTGAGCTGCTGGGTAGGACCCAGAGCAGAGCGTGGGAGGGGAGGGGAGAGGCACCTCACTGGGCAGCACAACCGTCTTTGCACAACCGAAAGGTATAAGGTAGCACTTAAGTGTTTTTCTCTCAGTTCACCTCTGGACAAAATTATTTGTTTTAGGGATGCTTCCCTAACAAGAAAAAAATGTATGGCTTAAAAAAAAAAAAAATTGCTATTTTAAATTCTCATGTTCACTTGGAGACATAGTGGCATTTCAGGAAAAGGTGGTAAGTGATTTGCTACGCTTCAAGGTACCTAGCTGAAGGAGTCAGCTGTCCCAGAAAACCCTTCATCTGAGAGTTCATATTAGAATTCGTAATACATATTTATAAGCTTTCTGCAAACTAGCAAGACTAAATCCTTCTGGGCCATTCCAAGTTTCTTCTGAATTCGCAGCACTAATGTCTCTATTAATAAACATCTAAGGGCTGGGGCTCTCTGCGGGCAGGCTGCACGGCAACTTTTCAGTAACCAGCCTGTCCTAGGAAGACTGCCCGTCCGTCAGCTCTGCCTGTCAGATAGGATAGCGCCAGGAGCGGAGCTGGTGTGAAATTAATGAATGCAGAGGGTTGTTCCTGAACAGGACGAGGTGCTGGTTTGAGCCTTTTGATGGCATTAGAAATGTGTTACAGCAGCCCCAGTCATTTTGTTCCTGGGGTCAGGCTCAAACTATTCTATAAAATGGTTGATGTCACAGAAATTGGTACTTGGTGCCTGTCCTTTCATCTGTTACATGTGACTTGCAGAACTGCTCGTAACGTACCTCCTCCAACTGAAGGGCATTGTCGCCTCTGACTGCCACCTTCACCAGCACAGGGAGTGTCATCTCTCTGGATATTGTGTAGTCATGAGGAAGGAGACTATTTCCGGAAGCTTTTGAAGAGCTGATGTGATGCCCCCATGGTAAATCGGCTGTCCCTTTCTGCAGTCCAGATTATTTGGAGCCTGGAGCTGGCAACATAGTTCTGCTTTTGCTAACAGAGGGTGGGAATGCTTTTTTTTCCCTGCTCCTTCCCTATTCTCTGTTCCTTCTCTGGGTGTGCCAGGGCTCTAGTACCATGTCCTGCTCCTAGCAGAGGGCAGGAGGACTCATCTTCGGACTGTCACGTTTACAGGGTGGTTATATTCTCCCCTTCCCTCTTTCAAAAGAGGATGTTTTTGCTGTTTCCTGTACAGAAGGAACCATGAACAAACCCAGCTAGTTTTTGAGGGGGGATGGGATGCCATTTTTTAAAAGGTGGCTTTGAATAAAAAGAGTTTTTTAAAAAATATTTTGTAAAGTGTCTTCAGTAGGGCCACCACTGTGATGTAAAGACCCTTCTAATAAAGTAACAGTGAGAAATCCAGGCATGTGTCTGATTTTCTTCCTGATCACTGGCTGGCGTCTCAAACCAACTTCTAGTCTGGGTTTTGCTGACTTAGGGAAACCTCCAGAGGCAGTTCTGACCTGTGAAACTTGCAAGGTTGAACTTGAAGTTCCTTAAAACAGAGCTGTTTTTTTCAGAAACACTTCTGCTGCAGTACAGCAGCAATAGCATCTTTGCTAAGAAGCTGAAGGTCTGGTAGACCGTAAGTGAAGCAGCAGTTTCCTTGATGACTTGGTTGTGTGTTAAAACAGAGCTCGGCTGACGCTGCTTGGTGAAGAGGGAGTACTGCATCCTGCCGTCTGAAGAGAGCAAACCACTTACACATGACTTTTTCCTCCCTTTTTAACTAGCTTGCTTGGCTTTAACAGAAGATCTCAGGCAAATTTGGTGGGACAAAGAGGTGGGCTGAGAACTGGCCGAACAGGGCATTGTGACCAATGGTGCAGAGTCTTAGTTGGAGGCCTTTAGCTAGCGGTGTTCCCCAGGGGTCAGCACTGGGTCCAGTTTTGTTCCACATGCTCATCAGTGACCTGGATAAAGGGAGAGAGTGTACCCTCAGCAAACGAGCTGATGGTGTGAGACTGGGAGGAGTGGCTGACACACTGTCAGGCTGCGCTGCCATTCAGTGAGAGCTGGGCAGGCTGGAGAGTTGGGCGGAGGGGAAACCCGGTGAAGTTCAACAAGGGCCAAGTGTAGAGTCCTGCACCTGGGGAGGAATAACCCAGTGCACCAGTACAGGTTGATCTGCAGTCTTTGTTTTCTGCTCAGAGATTTTTACCTGCCAGTTTAATTACGGTTTATTTCATCTAGATGACTTGCACCAAGAAAGGACACATGGTGTGCAAGGGCAGCTATGGAGGTGGTGTGGTTTTGCCCTGATTTTTGTGAGGTTGCTCTGGTGCCTGCCAACCCTTACTTTGGGTTTTGTGCTGGAAATGACCTGCTACCTGTGTCCATCCTGATCAGGTAATATTGCAGGTTGTGAGTTCAGACATGAGATGCTAAAAGGGAAAGGGAGTTGGTACCTTAAATTATTGCTGATGGGGTTTTAAATGGGCAGTGCTGTGGTGAGAGAAGGGCAAGAGCAAAGCATGAGGCTGCCTCTGTCCTTGCTCCATGAGATAGTGAGAAATGAAGCAGCTGAGGACACATAATTAGCCACCTCCTTCATTTATGCGTACCAGGACTGCACTGTCTCCTGGGACACACTGGTCAAAAATGGCCTCACTCAATGTATCCGAGGGAAGCAGAGAATCTCATGGGTGTATTTAACTTCGTCTGCATGTCCTTGGCAGGCAGCGCCTGAGGGAGCTTCAACGGTGAGGATTATGTTGATAAATACGTGTTAAAAGTACTGTGTATTCCAGAAATAATTGTCCTCTACCATTCTGCCCTAGTGCAATGCTGAAAACAGAGCAAAAGTAAAAATCTTTTTTCATTCTTAAAAACAGAGATGACAATCCTGAAAAGTTCCTGGTGCTGCAGCAGCTGTAGCATTCTTGGCTCTCCTCGTGTACTTCTGGGCTCCAAGCTCCTCAGAGATGCTCAGAGGGTTTTGCAGCGTTCCTGATGCGAGATCGTGATGTGGATGATGAAATTCTCTGGGGCATGAAAAAGCAGTGCAGTTAGGGAAAGTCATCGAGTTGGAGCCTTCTTCCTATGACTGCATCTGCTCTCCCCAACCTGCTGCAGGAGGACAGCTGGAGGTGAGCACTGCTGGAGATATGTCCTTCAAAAGTCACCTGCAACCTGTTAAACCAAATGCTGTTGTGTATTCTCCTGCTGCACTGGCCACTGGTTTAATTCTCCAAATGCCAAACTACCCAGGGCTTGAGCAAGCCAGGCCCCTCCAGAGGCTGGTGGCTCTGCCTTGCTGATGGGGTTTGTTGTTGCCTCTCTCCTGGGTGCGATGGGGCTGGGTGCCAGGGACTCGTTGCTCTGGCACCCCAGCTGCCCTCACAAGCACC
>NW_010406457.1:47805-48030 GCF_000710305.1 Buceros rhinoceros silvestris | reverse complement strand
CCCTCAGGGGGTGCGCGCCTGCCCCCAGCACTGCTTCGCGGCGGTCTGTGGCTCCTGCTGATGACGAGGACATTTTAGCTCCTTCCTCGTGTGGGACAGTTGACTCCGAGCTAAAAGTGCGCTGCAGAGCTGCGGTGTGAGAAGAGGTAGGAGGGGCGGCAGGGCAGGGCAGGGCGGGGTGGGAGCGGGAGCAAAGAACCACCGCGGTGCTCGTGGCAGGGAGGG
>NW_010406457.1:32797-47714 GCF_000710305.1 Buceros rhinoceros silvestris | reverse complement strand
TGGCAGGAAGAGTGCGTGGTGGACCAAGAGCGGTCAACAGGCAGGGCAGGCCAAGAAGTGAAAAATAAAAGCATGATTTCAGGTTATTGATGTGTTTTTAATTTGGGGGATTGACAGTATTGTAGAGCACTTTTGATTTTGATATATTAAGTCATCATTTCAGGTGCTAAAATTTTCAGAGAATTTTCCTGAAACTTTCGGGCTAAATTTTAGGAGCAAAGCTGATAGCTAGCATGGAAGAATCCAGCAGCTGTAAGTGACTGAGGTTTTAACACTGTAACCTGGTTCGTCTTGTTGATGGCACGTTCAAGTTTAAACCTTCTAAACGTGAGCAGCTGGTTTCCGAAGCACGGCCTGGTGCTCAGGTTTGCACGTGGCTGGCAGTGCTGAGGGAGGCCAGCGGCCTCTCCTGTGGGGATCTTGCCCTCTCTTCTCCATAGATGTCTCTTAGCAAAAGTGAGCTTGCTGTCTGCTCTAGGTTTTGCGACTGCAGAAAAATCTCAATTCAACCCGAGCTCTGCATAGTTTGACCAGTTTATTTGGAAACGCAGTTATTTAGCTAATGACATGCTGGTTTATTCTGGGAAGAGTGATTCCTTGTGCTCAACGATGCTCAGAATTAAAGTATTGCTTGTGCAGAGGAGAGTGTTCCAGGGAGTAAAAGATTCCTCTTAAAAAAATAGATCTCTGTATCTTATCCGGTATATGCTATTTGCTGGTGTCTCCAGAATGCGCAAGGACAAAAATGTATTGCTGTCTGGGTACGATCTGTGGCATTTGCCTTTGAACTTCTCTCTAGCAAACCTGTGAGCATAAATGCAGTCAGATTTGGAGTGATGAAGGACGCACAGTCCCCTGAGGCAGCGTGCTACAAGGATATGGAGAACATTAGAGAGTTCAGTGACTCGCCTCTATCCTGAAATGCCATTTTTACAGTGCCACTTTGTGGGGGCTTGAGTAGCAGCTGCTGTTTTCCACCATGTAATTGACAACATCAGAGCTCACCTGGTCCCTTTGTCTTGCGCACAGAGCCCTTTGACGGCCCTCCTTTTGGTAGATCTATATATTACTGCAAACAATGGCTAATAATTTTAATGCTTTTCAGTAAGTAGCAAAATAAGCAGAAAAATACAGAAACCACAAATGAGATCAGCTTGCATCTGCATTATTGACTGAATAGCTAGTACATGGTGACTTATTACTGAATTTGTTTTGTTTTTTGATACATTCGCGAAGGTGTGGAGCAAAATCTTTATTCTGAAAGACTAATGCTAGCTACAAGTTAGGAAGAAAGAGCCATTTGTAAGTAAATGGCATATAGGAAACTGAGTATCTATTCATGGCTTGGCTTCGCGGATGCAGATTTGGGAAGGGCTCTCTCTACCCGCACTCACTGCAAGCGCGCTGATGGCTGAAAAGGCCAATGCGGGATAGGCAAGTCCGGTTCAAAAAGCACAGCAGAAGGTCTCCCTGGGTGGTATAGCTAAGGCACGGTTCTTTCTGCATTCTCTTTTCTCCTCAATATACCTCTGTTATAAGATGTTAAGATTTTCTAAAAGGTGATTTCTGAATTAACTCTGAAATGACAATAATTTCTGTCTCGTGCTGAGCTTTGCTCAGACTAGATCAACAGCTGGACTGAAGTTGTGAGGATGCTTTCATCCTTTTTCTCCCTCTGTGTGCTCTGTGGAGACCAGTTATATCTGTAACTGCAGCAGAGTGGACTGGTGGGCAGGTTTTTTACAGCAGCTAAATGCAGTGTGGAGTGAAACATTTCATCACTGCAGTTAGGTCCAAATCCTCTTTCTACCAGAAGGCCTCCGCTACCATCTTCTGGTTTGATGCTCTTCCTGAATTTGTCAGAGAATTGGTGAATAGGCAAGCGTCTGTTAACAGTAGCCAGAACTGCAAAGCCGGAATTAAAGACAGGAAAAATAACAGCCTGTAGAACTGCAGTTATGGTTTGCTTTTTTATTTTTTCCACATCACTTAAAACAATGTTTAATAGCACTGTATCTTATTTTTTACAATAAAATATTTTCATGTATTTATTTCCTGCTTATAACTGAAAACTTCATACAACAGTCAGTAAATGTCAGCACCTAAATCTTCATAATACTGTTCTGTAGTGCAGTTCTGTTTTGTTTGGGACCACAATTAGAGATCTTACTCTGTATTCAACATTCTTTTGGGTTTTTTTGTCAGTGCAAAGTGTTTTTAAGGGGGGGGGGATAATCATTTACAGGGTATTAGTAGCTAGGCCATGGTTCTAACATGAAACAAGGAGTTAACACTGGTGTTCATCCATTAACTAAAGAATACAAAATTTTGCCTTTCTCGTACTTGCTTTCTGTTTGCGTATGATAATCTGTGCTTTACGAAATTATCAGATGTATCAAAAACCCCAACAACTATATTTTTTATTTAGTCATAGGTTTGTATTTGTCATTTTAAGCTTGTTTTTCCAGTTAATAAATTGAACTATCTTTGTCATTTTGGTATGTCTTACGGACCTTTAAAAATATGCACAAAACTAAACAGTTCGCTTAGAGATATCCATAAAGCTTCTTGAAGAAAGGGGAAAACAAAAGTAATAAAAATCCCCCCGGTGTATTGTAATGTAAGTAAATTCTTGAACATGGAATTTTTATACAAAGATATATTTTAATCATAAATGCCATTCTATTCCTCAGTCAAATATTACGACAAATATAGGACATGAAACCATTTTGTTGTAATGATTAGAACACCACTTCTCAACCTTCTTTATAAAAAAGCCAACAAAACACTAAAAACAAAACAAAAAAAACCCAAAACAACACCACCAACAAAACTCCCCAAAACAACAAAACCCCAGACTCCAAGGATCTATATCCTCAGACGGTGCGAAGGAGGACGGCGTCCCTGAAGTCATAGGGAGGCTTGGCGGCTGTCGCGCATGAGCGCAGAGCCTGATGTAGGGCGCACAGAGCCGCGGGAGTTCAGGGCGCTCGCCAGAGCAGCGCCAGGCAAGCGCAGGTCAGCCCACCCGTGTCTCAGAGCGTGCACTGGTTACAGGGGTTAAACGCTTGATGACATTTCTCGTAACAAGGACAGCAGAAACAACAGGAGCTTTGAAAACAGACTATTTAAATAGATTATAAAAATCTTAACACTACTAGGTAGACTGGTGTTAAATAAAAACTGTAGGTTTATAATAAATTAAAAACAACCTTTGGATTTGAATCTGATGCAGTATTTAGAGAGGAGTGATATAATTCAACGCCTGGATTTGTAGAGCTACTGGAGTGCATTTTAAAGTACTTCACTGGCATGAAATTAAATCCTTTAATGTAAATTATACAGTGATCTGTGTAAAATTATAAATTGAGAGTAAGTAACTATCCCGGATCATAGCCAGTGAAGTGTTGGTAGAGCAGGTAGATTGAATGTGGTGTCCATTCATTTTCTGTGGAAGCAATTTAGCGTATGTGGGGGCATAATTTCATGCTGGCACTAGTTAATGGATGAGTAATAAATCAGGCCACAGAACCCCTTAGAAACATGAAAAAATGAAGCTGTAATTCAGTAAAAATAATAAAGTGCTTTAAATGAGCATTTGTTGTTTACTACATTGTTTCTCATTTCACGGTAGACATCAAAACCAACCCAAATGGAATACGATAGTGCTCTAGAGTAAGTAAAACCGAGCCTGTTACTTACTGTAGACAGTATTTCCATGTATTTTCTTGTCATGATGTTAGACTTAGTTTACTGTGGAAGAGAAGCTTATAGTATAGATTGAACTTGCACAGACATAAAGATCACCATAAATATTCTCTATTTTAAAGTTTCCATTTGCAAAAATGGGGATGTAAGAAGAAGGAGGCAAAAAGAGCAATCTGGAAGTAGTTTGTATCCAGTGTATATAGCCGGTTTGCCTGAAATACACTGTTCGGTTTTGTAAGAAAAAATTGGGTTGCTGGAAATGTATAGAAATTGAGAATTTACTCCAAGTCCATTGAGTGATAGCTGCTATAATATGGATGCTTCTTCCATGGCTTCAATCCATCTAAAAATGACAGGATAGAAAAAGCGGTTCACATAAAATTGTATGCATTTTAAGAACACGTGTAGCTTAAGTATTTTAAGACGTAAAGCCTGAGAAGACTGTGTTTCCCATCCCAGCTCTAATGAGGACCTATAGTTTTGGATTAAAGCAGGGAACTGGGTACTAGGACTCTTGAGTTCTAGTGCAACCTTTACCAGTAATTAATGTTAAAATTTCTGAGACAGTGCAAGTGCTGTCTTTGAATAGAAAAGACAAAACCACTGAAGCATGTTTAAAAGCCACAAAACCTCTCACAAACACTTTCTTCCCTGTGTGTCTTGAGCTGCTGGCATTTTAATTACTAATTTCATGACTGTGTTATTACATGGAAGGAGTAGGATTAGAATGACAAATCTTAACTATTATTTGTTGATGAGGAAACTAAGAGATGGATAAATAGAACACATAAATCAGAGGTTTCTGTACAGTAATCACATTTGACAGACTTTTAGGCATGACGGCTGAGGCTCAGCCTCCCCTTTACCAATACAAGGGAGCAAATTCTCCTTCCTGAAGGAGTTGGAAAGCACCAGGTAGATTTTTTAATGTCACCCAGGGCAGTTAAGTGTAGTTGGGCTTAATCCACGCTCCAAAAGCTGCTTGTTACCTCTGTTATGAAGGCATTCTGAAGTGGAGGATTGGGGAAAGCCTTGCATAAGCTTCTGGACCTGTGCACTGGCTAGTGTGGAAGTCTACCTCCATACCTCTGTGCTGAATTGTTATCCTCTGCTCGGAAGCTGTAGAAGAGAGTCTGCTTGTGGTAGAGATGGAAAACTGTATCTGTACTTCCTTCCTCCTTTTCTGGGGCGATAGTGAAACCCAACAAAGGCAAACTTTCTGTGGCAACTTTGTCCTGAAAGCAAACAAGAAGTGAATGAAAATATAGCAACAAGGCTTGTAATGGTTTAAGGGCTCTTTTGGAAAACCAATTAATGATACAACCCCTCTCTGACAGGGCTGCAAAAGCAGTAGTGTGAATCTTCTGCTGGACTGATGGCTCCTACCTAAACAGAAGCAGTGCCTGTGTACTGTGTGTGTTTATCTAGTCTTAGTCCTGAGCTCAAACACCATCTCTGGCAATCCAGTTCTTCATGGTCGTCCACATGGCCATTAAGGTCAAATTAGCCGTTACTTTATCGGCTGTCTTTGACGTAATGGTCCAGGGGACAAACCAGAGGTTACTGAGAGTATGGGACAGTACAGCAGCAGTTCTGAAAGCCCAAGACCCACTCCCAGTTATGTTTTTTTTTTTTTTTGCTAAGTGCAAGTAGCCATCTTCTTGCTACCTTGTCATTTCCCTTCATAGCACTAGTAACTTTTTAAAGAAATCTGCACTGTCTCAAACAGCACTCTTGCTTTCCAAAATGCTGCTTTGAAATTTATGACGTGGCAATGCAATTAGTTGTTGATTTATTCCCAAGAAACATCCATTAATTTTGCTTGCCGGACACTGCTTTGCACAAGTTAAAGAAAGGAATAAACCTTAATGGAATTGCAGTTTAGCTGTTACCAATAGCTGCGGTTTTAGTCACTGTATTTGGGTAATAATGTTTTCTACACGTATATGTTGCCTTTGCCTCTGCTTTTAGAAGCTAACTAGCAAACTAGGAATGCAAATTGTAATTAGCCATCTGTTGCTTTTTCCCTGTTGTTGAACCAGAAATTATCACTTTTAAGGTTAGCAGAGGTAAGGTAGATGTATTGGATACAGAATTTTATGCTAATGGTCTGAACTGCTGGCCAAATCATGAACTCTTTCGTGCCTCAATTTCCTCGTCTTTGAAGGGGATAATGTTTTTTCATGCAGCCATCACAGTGGTGATGGAAGTTTAAATAATTGATGTTTGCAAAATGTTCTGAAGGCTTAAAGTACCAAATATTGCTATTAGAATAGTTCTTGCATTCTGTGTCCTTTGTTCCCGCAAGTTTTTATGTTTCTGCTCATGAAATCTGCCAGTTATAACAAAACTTTATATCACACATACTTCAAGTTTATTTGTACTGCAGCTGTTTCATAAAGGAGAAGAAATTAAAATACAAAAAGGGACTGGGAAGAGACTAAGTACATAAAAGTGACTTGATATCCAACTTCCTCAGCTGTAAGGAGCAGCTTACAGGGCATTATTCTCAACTCTGCAGACTGCCTTCTGTCTTTCCCTGTGGGTACTAGTAGGACAATTAAGTCCTGTTTATACTTCAAAACCACAAGATTCTCCAGAATCCATTACAAGATCCAGAAACGGATCATAGCACCATCTATCTACAAAACATCTGGCAGCTACCAAGTACACCAGAGACTGCCTAAGGACCTTGGAGTCTTTAGGTGTGAATGTGTACAGTAAGGTCCACAGTGGCGGACGGTTTATAACAGCACAAAGAGCGAGAAGTCAAATAATGAAGGTCAGTTTGTGAAGAGGGCTGCCCGCGTCCAGCAAGGGCTAAGGAGGGCTGAGGTCCTCAGCGAAGGAGGAGCTCCTGGGGACGGGGTCTGCTAGGTCTGGGTCTCAGAAGGCAGGCAGTTGTGAGAGCTGCCGTTTACACCCTTCCCTTTCATTTGTCCTGCACGTAGGGAATAAAGAAGGGAACGAGGACAGGAAACCATTTTGATCTGGATGGTACAGTACCTCGTTTGCTATGTAGGTGTAGAGAACTTTGCCTTTGATAACGAACCAGCGTTTCTTCCAGTGTCTCTTGCCTCTCTTACATCTGCTGAGGTATCCACTGATGGTAGCTCCCTCCTCTGAGGCTGCCACCTGGAGCAGGGTGGGAGAAATAGGATTTGTAACAGCTGAGGCTTTCCCCCTCCTGATTATGTATGTTCACATCACACCAGACAACCAGGCCTATGTCTGTGAAACCAGAAGTAGACCATTAAAAATATTGACACACACACACACAAAAATTGCATTACAGCTTTTTTTAACTTTGTAGATTTCTGGTCAAACTTAGTTCTCAGCAGCTCTGATGGAAAATACGCAGTTGAGTTATTACTGAGGTCAAAAAGTTCATAGTTGTGTTCTGAGAAGCCAAACTTGTCTCTTTTCTCAGGTCTGTTTTTTTCTGGCATATTAGAAGTGCAGGCTTCCTAAAAGAAATTACGGTCTTCTGGCCGAACACTTTTAAGGTATGGGTATATTTAGAACTTTGCAATGGTTTTATATCAATTTATGTTAATCACTTGACTATGACTTAGTTTCATTTGTGAAATATTTCGGAGAAGAGCTACCCCCCTCACAGAAGTACTTTGAGATCTAAGAGCTTAACGTTCTTGAAGATCCAGATTTTGAGAGGATGGAACTATGCACACAGTGCAGTGTACATCATTAGTTCCAGTAGTAAACTGCAGTAGTACGGGATTTAGAAAAAATGGCAGAGATTCAAAACCAGCTTTTGCAGCACTGAACAGTGTTTTGCAGCAGAACAGAAATGTTCCAGGACCTGGGTAAAGCAAGTCAGAAAAGGTTCTGGAGCGATGCTAGTGAGGCAGTTCATATGAATACCTGTGTGCTGTCTCCTTGTGGAGGCACAGGCGAGGCTTTTTTCCTGATGCGGCTGAAATTTTGCCTGGTGGTTCTTATGTTCAATTTGTTTGTACTATGTGCTTGTATCTTTGGCTCAGTTTCACCTCAGCTCAAACAAACCTCAAGAAATTCCGGTGCCTCGACTGTGTAATGAGTTCAGCAAGATGTCTGCACCCTGTTCTCTTTCGTACAACGATAAATACCTGTTGATTTAAATGAGATGGGAGCACCTTACTGTGCTTGAGCTCAGTGGGTGACTTACACCAACATTATTGGCACTGTGTTCCTGGAAGGAAAACGAATACAGCTGGAGAAACGCTGGCCCCATTGAAATTGGTGGGAATTTTATTTGTTTACATTAGTGGGATCAAAATTTTACCCGTTTGATTTGTAATAGTTTGATTTGAGATGGAGGGAAAGTGCTCGATTAAACAAGTGTGGTCCTGAATTGACTGCCAAGGACTACAGCCTGTTCTCTAAGTAAGTGGTATTTTATTTCTCTTGAAATCAAAGTAAGATTTCAAAAAGTAAGGTTCTTGTCAAAAAAGGTAACTTGTCAGCAGTGTATCATGCTCTGTTGATACTTACCATTGTTTGTGGTCCGCCTTGTTGTACTCTCTATTACCTTGAAGTCATCTTAGTTTTCTAAAGACTTCACAGGCTGATGAGCAAATTAAAGTACACTGCTGTAATTTAGTGGGCTCAAGAAGCTTCTGTGGTATCTTTACAGCTCAGAGTATTTTGTATTTTAAGCACTACTGTGAAAACCAGAATAAAATAATTGCATGGTGAAAGTAGACCAGAGCATGAGCTGAGCTCACTGCACACAGAATAAATTACAGACGTAGCTGCTGAAGTATAAGCACACAATTCTCTACAGTTTCTTGCCTTTCTCAGGCAGCTTTGTCCTACCTCTGTAAGAGCTGAAGGGATCTTCTTCTGTTTCTTAAAAGATGAATAATGAATATTGTGAAAGACAGAGGAGAAGGCACTGCTTGAACACCTGGATGAAGTTGGAGGGAAGCTCACACTTAGTGGCCGCTCTGCAAGATGAAGTAATTCAGAAAGAGAAGGGGGAAATGGATGAATTGGTACATATCAGATTAGGGGTAAGAGACACACAATACACTAATGCAGATGACTAAGAAAAATGCAATACCTTCTCCATAGCCAGTTTTTATTTTAGCTTTTCTTTTAAATCATCCCTTTAAGTCTGTTTTAGATGGGTGGATTTCATAGCATCCTAGGTTAATGACCTACAGCTACTTGAAAGAAGCCTGCAAGAAAGCTGACAAAGCACAAAACACAGCTTGTTTTCTTCTAATTTAAAGTCAGCATTAAGCAAATGGCTTTTCCAGCTAACCCCATTATGTTCTGTAACACCTTTGTAGGATAGCTTCACTCATGGGACATTCTTTCTGTATGAACCATTCTCTGCATTGGAGAGAATTATTCTGTCTCTTGTCATCTCTCAAGAGAGCGATGAGGTTGCCCTGCAGCCTCCTTTTCTCCAAACTAGACAGACACTGTGTCCTCAGCCACTCCTAATAGCATGTAGTTTTTATTGTTGTGGTCTATCAAAAGGCCAGGAGACCCTCAGAGAACCTGGTTGCTAAAACAGAACTATCCTACAGCCTGGCACTCCTGTGACCTCAATACACATGCCTCATGCTTGAAAATAGAAGTGCTTTTTAATAAACCAAAACATGGTAGGCAGATCCTAAAGCTTCCCCAGTATACAGTCAGGAAATGGGGTTGTCAGTCCTGACAAGAATGAAGGAATCTTACCTCTTTTCTTAAGTTCCACATAGCAGCTATCGCACACTTTGGCTGCTTGATCTTTGAGGTACTTCATAGGGTACTTGTTTCTTGAACAATTTCGACATACAATCTGTTCCAGCAAGGAGAGGTGCATGTAAATATAATTTAAAAGTATATATATATATGCACACAAAAAGCAAATCCTCTGAGCCAGTTCAAAGAGGAAGATAGCTAGTAGACCAGGTATGACTCTCTCCTGAACCTGTGGCAGTCAGGGTACGTCTACTGACTGAAATGTCTTACTGACTGAAATGTCTTTGTAGATGTACACTCTTGTAAGCCAACTGTTGATCTCCACATTTGGTTGCGCACCATTGCTGTGACCAGCTCCCCCAGACAACACCTTCCCTACTACTGAATCACAGAAAGGCCACCTTAATATTACTTCTGTCTCCACAGCTTTGTTGGTAACACTGTCCCTAGAGCTAGCTGGGTGTCAGGTACAGTGGCTAGACTCAGCAGCAGTTATCCTGTAAGCCTTCAACTGCTAGTCTTTGGGAATTAATTTGACCTTCAGGGGAAGTTACTGCTGCTCCTACTAGAGTAATTGTAAACCTAATTGTCCGATTTCGGAAAGCACGAAAGTTTCTCTGAGAAGTCAGAGTCTGGTCTTGATGATGCTACAAATTTGCAGATGTCAACAGCAGTGGCAGCCAGTGTCCTAGAGGTGTGAATAAAGCCTCCCCGAGGAGCTCGTACAGCTCTTACCTTCCCACAGGCATGGCAATGATGTCGCCTCAAAGTGAGGGTGAAGTCACAGCCACAGTTCATGCACATCATGACATGGGACACAGGTACCAAAGTAGGAGGCCTCTCACCCAAGGGTATCGCAAGCCTTTCCCTTAGCTTAAAAACCAAAGAAGAACAAATGAAGCAGCATCCACGCTTCCAAAGACTGCTCAGTCAGCCTTGCTCCATCACGTACCATTCTCCTCTCATTCCAGTCTACCCTCACCTGTAAGATCCTCAAATGTTCTAATTCCTAATGCACATGAGATACAGCTGTTTCAGCACTGAAAGACTGGCCAGTTGGTACATGGTGCTGCTAAAGCCAGAGTCATAACAGGTGAAAATCCATACAGATCAATTATTGGTCAGGCACTGACACTCTTCCACATCAGAGAAGGATATGATTCATTGCATATGCAAATTGCAGGCAAGTACATGAGTTAAAGCCATCTTTTTATAACAGCTTTTGAAATGATATCCATAAAAAGCTCTATAGCTTTCAACCAAAAAGGGCCTGAGCTCTTTATGCCATTACACCTTGGGACAGTTCTATGATCGGGGAAGAGAGAGCATACAGAAAATAGTAAAATCCAAATCTGATCCATGCATCCATGGCTGATCTGAATATATGTAAGCAGCTTTAGAAAACGTGTTCACCCTTCCTATTTCTGAAAGTGCACCACATGGCAGTGTTGTACGGGTGCCTTTGCCTCAAGCCAAGGGAGCCGTTGTTAGTGTCGAACTGAGCACAATCTAATAATCCGTGCTGAGAAGCTGTGTTACTTCACGTTCAGCACCAAAGTCTTTGCAGGTACCCCACTGTCAGTTCGCAGCAGCCTGGTGTTTGGCACAAGCTGCAGCGCAAGCTCTTGTGCTCTCAAAGGACTGTTTGTTAGGAGAGTTTTCTATGAGGAAATTAGGCTTCTGCAGACAGATAGGTTTTAAACACAGAAAAATCAAATTCCCTCAAATTTTTCCTTGTACACACTCAGGTTTACATGAGAAGCAGAGCTGCAAAAGAAATTATTTTTTCATTTGGTGAAAAAGGATTTGGTTTAGCTTGCTATACTAATTTATAATTTTTTCTTGTTAAATATTGGAAAATAGATTAGCTTCAGGCCAGAATGAAAATCCTGTTCTGTTGGGTTTTTTTTTAATTAATTTTTTACTTTCTGAAGTCTTCAAAAATTAAGTCACAGAACAGGCTGGCTGAGGTTGGAAGGGACTCTGGAGGTCATGCGGTCCAGCCCCCTGCTCAGGCCTGGCCACCTAGAGCCAGATGCCCAGGACGTGTCCAGGGGGCTTTTGAAAATCTCCAAGAGCGGAGACTCCGCAGCCTTGCTGGGCAGCCTGTGCCAGTGCTTGGTCACCCGCACAGTGAAAAGCATTTCCTGATGTTAGAGGGAACCTCCTGGGTTTCCACTTAGGCCTGCTGCCTCTGCTCCTGTCACTGGGCACCTCTGAGATACGCCTGTCTCCATTTCTTTGTACCCTCCCTTCAGGTACTTATATACACTGATGAGATCCCCCCTTGAGCCTTCCCTTCTCCGGGCTGAACAGTCCCAGCTCTCTCAGCCTGTCCTCACAGCAGAGGGGTTCCAGTCCCTTCAACATCTTCGACCCTTTGCTGGACTCTTTCCAGTATGTCCATGTCTCTTTTGTACGCGGGAGCCCAACACTGGGCACAGCACTCCAGTGTGGCCTCACTGGCACTGTTTTTTTCCCCAGTTAGTCTTACTTAGTAAAACTGGAGTTCTACGTAAGTTAAAATAACTTTTTTGTCAGATGCATTCTTTGCCCTTTTAACTGGGAGTATACAACTGACTTTATTGTGACTTTATTTTTTGTGTGTATGATATTAGTGTAACTAATGGGTAGTTTCGTTTTCTTAAAATCGGTGAAGTATGTAGCTATTTTTAACTCATCCAAAATAGTTACCCTTTAGGACAAAATAGTCTTCCTCCAGAAGAACTATATAAGCAAAGACCAAGGAGTATGGAGGGTGATTAGCACTTCAGAGCTGGCCTGTGAGCTGTGATGAGCTCCATTGTTTAAGCTTGGCATGCTGGTTTCAATGAAAATAGTAAGAAGTCTTGCCACTAGGAACTCTGCATTTTATATTCCTCCTCCTTTCTTCTCTCTCCCTCCTTCTCTCCCTTCCCCCTTCCCTTTTCGAGCATTGAAAGACTTGGCCTCCTTTTACCTCCACGCTGCTGTGGAAAGTGGAAGTGTTATGAGCTTTGTAGTCATCTGGGATGTGTCTGCTGATGCAGCTGTACCAGTCATCCCTTTCTGAGCAAGAGCTGTGGAATGAAATACAGCAGAGCAGTCAATGCCATGCACAGCAGGAACTGAAACAAGGTGTTTCTGCATCAGAAGAGAAAAGCTTTGCTTTACGAGTATTTGCTTTTTCCCACCAGTGCATTGAACTGGTACTTTTCTGACCAGGAGCAAAACTGGCTGTTGGATATATTCAGCAGGCTGACTAGTACAGATCCATGGTCAGGACTGCGACTGAGAAGGAACTGAATGCCCAGAAAATTTTTCAAAGTAGTCTCTGACTTTGGGCTAAGTGGCTCTATCCTAGATCTCGCAGGACAATATGAAATGAGGGGTTTTTTGCCGTGTCTCCCTAACTTCTAGGGGCTCTAGTGCAGGTAGAGTTGGCATGGTTTGCTCCAAGTAAGCATGTTTATGCTCATCTCTACAGTGGGATGCTTAAAAGATGTGCATGTTGGGAAATGCAGAAGTCTGTCACCCACGGTTTGGATGTGAATGTTTTAATTTTCCTCTATCTCCATCATAGACAATATCTAGTCTGCTGGCAAGAGGCCAGGACAGCAATTTGGGAAGGAAGTTCTGCATTCCCTCTAGCTGAAGTTCTGCATGGAGGCCAGCAGTTCTCCCAACTGGCCCCTAGATGCCCCCTCTACACAAGGCAAAACTGAGCTCTCTGCGCTTCTCTGCCAGCCCAGAAGAGCAGCAGGGCTCTTGAGGCCTTACTTCCCAGATGCATTTGCTCTGTTACAGTCATGAGATGTCCTGCCTGTCTCAGCTGGTTTTCCTGCTGTGCCTTCAGACCGTGCACTTCCTGTCCACTGAACAGCTCTAGCTGTTCCCAGCATCAGTCCCAGGCAGGAATGTGACTCCGTGTGGTCTCCCCTCCCTGTGTCATACGAGCCACTCACATTAAAGCTACCCACTACACTTTGTTGTAAAAATTAGCAGTGGCATCATTGCCAGCTGCTCTTCAGCTGTGATTTCCTCACACTGTCCTCACGAAGGCCACCAAACAAGACATCTGAGAACAATTTGTCTTTTGTGGTCTTAAAAAAAAAAGCACAAAAAAAGCGGAAATGTCAATTATCAATGATCTCTGACTTAGCATCCCTCTGCACTTGAGCATAAGCCCTTGACTGGAGAACACCAGCCTGTAAAATTCCACGAGCCTGGAGCAAAAATCAGAGCAGAGACTCTGAGCCACTCTATCTACCGCGTATAGGCAAATCTCTGCAGGCCAAAGGGCTCTGTTGCAGGAGATCATCTCCAGCAAGAATCACACTACTAGTCAGTCCTTACTACTACCAAAGGTCCAGACAGATTACACTTTTTAAGAAATCTGAAGATGTCTCTATCTTCCAGACAACTCATGTTTACAGCCTGCAAAGCACTGAAGAGAAGTCCTGGCTTCAACTTTTCTCTCACTAATTCTTGCTTGGAAATTCTCTTCACTTGAGAATTAAGATACAATTTAAAAAAACAAAGGAAGTCATGTCCCGTACAGTGATGAAAATTAAAGCCTCTTTGGGAAAGACAATCTGATATCTAACTGGCCACTTTAACCTCTTCTCCACTCCATTAAACATCTCTAGGCAGTAATCACAGGTTATTAGTGTCTAAATGTGGGAATAACACAGTAAGATAAATTATGTCAATTGCCACTGGCCTGTTCTTAATTACCTATTCCATTGGTTTCATGAAGGCTCAGAGGAAGTTTTGCTGAACCTCTGAGGCTCAGAGAAGCCTGGACCTTGATTCATCATTGCCACATTTGGTCCTTGTGTGATTTTTTTTGGCTGCACCTTTTGTGCTGAGCTATCAGTCATCTGTGTTGGCTCATATATTCTTCCTTAAGCAAACAGGAAGAGAGGGTCAGTTTGTCACTGGAGTCTCCTGGAAAGCAGGTGACATCCATGGAATGCAGAAACTGGACTGAGATGGGCTTTCACGACAGTGCTATTGCTGTCACTCGGAGTTAGCCTCTTGGGGAAGTAACGCTGACTGCATTCTCCCAGTGCTCTGGTATTTTATGTGGGCACCATGGGGTTACCCCTGTATTCAACACGAATATTTTTGAAATGCAGATGAAGGTATGTGAGCAGCGTGAGCCTTCTCCATAAAGGCTCTGTGCTCATATAGTCACACTGACTTCTGGGCTTTGGTCATCCTCATTCTACTGACTTTAGTCCCTGGCACTTACACTGTATTTCCTCAGCGCATTCACCCTGTCTCACAGAAGTGTGAAGGCACTGAGGTTTGGGTTGGGATTGTTAACAACTGGCTTCAGGGCCGACTTGCAGCACCTCGGCGTGAGCACTAGAAGATACAGTCTTTAGGGATGCCTAGAACTCTCCTGTCTTTGGTGCTCCTTGGCGAGTGTAGCAGGCCAAGGGTGTTGTGTAGTGGGGTTAGGAGCACATGCTCTCCCACCCGTGTCTCATCAGCTCTGCCAGCAAGTACAGCAAGGGAGAGGAAA
>NW_010406457.1:26030-32620 GCF_000710305.1 Buceros rhinoceros silvestris | reverse complement strand
GGCCTGAGAAGATACAGTCTTTAGGGATGCCTAGAACTCTCCTGTCTTTGGTGCTCCTTGGCGATTGTAGCAGGCCAAGGGTGTTGTGTAGTGGGGTTAGGAGCACATGCTCTCCCACCCGTGTCTCATCAGCTCTGCCAGCCAGTACAGAAAGGGAGAGGAAAAAATGTTCTTGGCAGATAGGTCCCAGAATGAGCAGCACAAGGAAGGGAAAGGGGCTTTACCCCAGTGCTCTGATAAGAGTCAGTCTCTGTCTGGCTGTTATCAGAAGGGCCGCCTTAGTCTCAGGCCCTGGTTCTATCTGCTGCTAAAGAAACACAGCTTGCAGTGGCCTCACAGGCTTTGTTTAGGCTGACTAAGCACAGACTGGATGGGAGTGCAAAAGGCAAAGAAACAGCATAACAATGCAAGCAGAACATCCCGAGGTTCTCACTAGGGATGCCAGCTTCAGCTGCCCTGAATAAAGGGGACATGCAGCAGTTACTTCCCTGCTATGATACAGGAGGACTGTACACATCCTGCTTTTGTAACAGGCAGCAGGTGGTTCAGGAGTACTGCACGTATATTCTGAGGGTTGTGATGAGCGTGCAGCTCTAAGAAAACGTGAGATATTTCCTCATTCGCTCGTTATAAATTGAAATAGACAAAAAGGCTTCAACAGGTATCTGAGCACTGCCCACAGATGGCAACTGCTCTGGAAAGGATGAAAGCTCCAGATTTTGTCTGTGAGTAAGAAAGTGCCCTCCCTGTCTTCTATTGCACTGTGTAATTTAGGGAAGTCTGCTGTGTTTTCAGCCATGCTCTCGTTGGAGACTGATGGGGGCAAAGCCAGGACCTAAAAGCATTGAAGACCTTATTATTTGGAAGACTTAGTTTTAATACCACTGATAGAGTTCTATGTCTTTTCCAGTAAACTACACCTGAAAATCAAGGCAGCTGCCTTTCTGCTGTAGCTGTAGGTAAATTTGCAGGATAATTTTGGGCTAGAAGTGTAAAAAAATACAGTACACTGCTATCTTCTGACCAGAAACTGACCTACAATCTCTTTCTGGCATTAGCTTGTGATCCCAGGACAGAGATCCTGACGCAATTAGTACTAGTACTACACAAACTCATTAGTGAAATTCCTTTTATTAGAAGGACCCATGAGGTTGCCAGTAAGGTTTAATTTTGGCTTCGTCATTTGAGCACTATTAAATGCTTTTATATTTCATGCTATTACTTAATGACTATTTTTTCCAACAGATTCACAACTCTACTGGTATGAGGTAACAGGTGAACTTATAAATGGGAGATGTAAACATACTCTTAGTGTCACAGGGGAAAAGGATGAAAGATACTGCAAAGGAGACTCAGGCTTCTCAGTAGCAGACTTTTTTCTCTTTCTTCTTAAGATGTTATCAAGAGCTGACTTCTAATCTTTACTCAGTATATGAGTTGAAGGAGCTACAGTTTATGAGCTTCACATTTATAATGAGTATCTTCACTGCGTAATCAAGCACTCAGAATTGTTTGTCACAATAGCACAGGCTGAAATTGAGTTAGAAAGGAATGAGAGAGAAGTTAAGGCTTGGGTATTGGTTAGACTAGAATGCAGCTCTAGAATGTAACACCCATTGCCATGGCTGCCTACCTTGCAGACAGGGTCAGGCAGTAGTCATCATATTCAATCTTCAGGACGTTTTGGGCTTTTTCTGTCACTGGGCGGCTGACCTAGAAACAAATGCCGTGAACATGTATGTGGACATGAGTTAAACTGTCTGTAATCAGTACACCATAAAAGTCTCAGTCTCAATATGGATGTGTATGTCACAGCCATCTGTTTGATATTTCAATGCAAAGAGATGGGCAGGGAGGGTTTTCTGTCTTCTGTATTGCTGGTGTAATGAGGAATGCTCTCTTTCAATGTGGTGGTGGTGCTAAAGGAAAAAATAGATTTAATCCAATGATAAAGGCAATGATAAAGTATCGGGGTTCAGCTTTAATATGACAAGATATTTAGTCCGATTAGCATTTTGGGCAAAAGTTTTGGCTGTTCTTGGAATGAATGGGCATAACTTTACTCCTGTCATGCAGACATTATACAGTGAAGCACTTCAGTTCAGTGAATGTCTGTTTGCAGCAAGGCTCTTTAAGAGCAAAAAAATACTTGAAAGCTTAAAGCTCAGCTAAAACCTATTCCCTGCCATGTAGTGTAATAGCAACAGCTGCTTAGAAGAAACAGAGCTTCATGGCAGCGATATGTTGCTGTTAACAAGCATCTATTATGGCAGTGACTCAGATGTGCCCCACATAAGTACAACTTGGCATGTTAGCTACGGAACAGCTAGGATGGTTCTCGGCGGAAGCAAAGTGATGGATGGTCAGGTATGAAGGAAAGACCAGTCCAGCCCAGTATCTCCTGTTGCCCTGGTGCCAATGGACGCTTAGGGAAGGAGTGCTAGAAAAGGACAATTGTGTCCAGTTTCTGAAATCTGCAATTCAGAAATTTACTGAAGAAGAGACTGTGTTTATACCATTGCATATAAGAGTTCCCTACCCACTTTTCCCCCATAAAGTAGGCTAACCGCTTTTTGAACCCATTAATGCTTTTGATGAAAACAGTTAAAGGGCATGTGAAAACCAGGCAAATGAAAGCTTATCTAAGTTTTGGGAGGCAGGAGTTTAAAACCAGGCAGACTAAGCCCTAGTTGAATAACTTGTAGGGAACAACCGTGCATTGGCTGGAGACACAAAGAGAGGAATGGACAAAATGGAATAATAAATCTTTTCTGTCTCCAGTTTCATGAGCAGATGGTAAATCTGATTTTGACTTGTATTATTTATGCAGCCTAAATAAGGCTGTCAGACTAAGTCACAGCCTTAAAGATAATCTTTTATATGTTTGCTTTATATTATTTTTCCTTCTATCGCCAGTAAGAGGCAAGGGAGTGCCTTGATAACAGATCCATCTCTTCGTTCCCCTTGCTGGATGCGAGATAAACCAGTAAAGCACTAACAGCCCACTATACAACTTTAACTCCAGCCTGCAATACAGATAAGGCATTACCTTCATGCCCGACACAGCCAAGGTGTTTTTCAGTCGGTATTTGCCATCCTTCTGGGGATACGTGTACAGCAGAACATCATTCATCTATATGAAGAGAAAGACAAAATCAATAATTTGCAATATGGCTTGCAGGCCTGCCCGTTGCTCCTGGGGGGATACCCAGAACAAGCAGTAACTTGATGAACTGCTCGGACTGTTACTAAAGACAGGTCTAAGCTACACAGCTTAGATCAAGACCTGCATTTCCACAAAACTCTGGGGCGTGTGTATCCAGGAATTTGATTTCTTCCCACTTTTGACAGTTGCTAGTGGCTAAGCAAGGAAATAATCAGCTCCTTTTTATTCAGCATGGGTGAAACCACTGCTTAAGGGCAGTGCCATGCTCAAGTTGGGGAGGCAGGCTCTGCACAGACTACCTGGCAGTACCAACTAACTGCCCAGGATGCTGCAGCTCTGACTTCCCCAGCGTCGCCCCGACAGTGAAGCTGCAGAGAGGCCGGGGCAGAGCTGGGCTTCATGGGCTTCCATTTTCTGGGCCAAAAGGAAGTGGAGGTGAGGAGAGGTGCCACGGTCTGGAGGAATGATTCAAGGAGGAATGGTTTGGAAATCTGAGAGCAGTAACTGTGCTTCATTGCTAGCCTAGACAAAACTTGCCTAGACATCCGACAGCTTTGCTGCAGCCCTCTGCTGGGCCACAACAGAGACCACGGAAGGGCAAAAATGAGAAACTTTTTTCATTTTATGAGAAAAAAAATCTGTACCTTAAGACCCCAAATATTTCCACAGTTCTCACAGCTCCTTGGAGAAGTCATGTTTTTTCAGAGAGCTTCAGACTAAATGGGATCAGATCTTCTCTGCTCTTTGCCTAACTTAATCATAGACATATTGCGCCAACAAACGAATAAATGAAACAGCAAAACTAGGCCTTGTAGTTCTTCCCTGGCTTCTCTGACCCTTCCTGCTGGAAGGAACAGCAGTGTCGGTGGGCCACAGTAATGCTAGTGTGTGTGCATTTGCCGTTTCACTTGAACGAGCAGGTCCTGTCCTGCTGGGGTCCCTGCCCGGCCTCTCCCATCAGAGCCAGAATGCATAAACTCAGTCAGCCCCTGACTGCTGTCCCAGGATACTGCCAACAGAGGTGTGAAACCAAGGCATGGGGAGTACTGGGTGATGCCAGAGACAAGGCATCTTAAATGCAGACATTCTCAAGAAATTAAAAGTAGACAGAAACCAGCTTCACTTGGATTCCTCTGCGACAAAGACATTTAAATATAGCCAATTGGATGGTAATAATATTATATTTTGGAAGGAACACTGTGATAAAGAGAGACACAGAGAAAAAGGGAGGAAACTAAAGAATGATTTGGCAAAAAATTAATGTATTCTGTGTGACTGGAATTGTTGGGGTCTTGATAATACTGCCTGACTACCTAAAACAGTGGCTGTAAAATTTTCACTAATTTGCTTGCCTGAAAAATTACAGAAAGTGGAGCCTTGTGGATGTTTTCTTAAAAGGTCATAGGCCATAGGAACCAGTGGTTAAAGAAAACTGACATGCAATTAATACTCATGGGATTAAATCCTTATCACCTTGGACTTAACAGCAAAACTGTTGTCTCTATTAGGGTGGTAAGTTCAGTCGTGGACACCAGTTCCTCAACTGTGATTCACGGCAAATCAGGCTTTTGTGCATTAGCTGCCCGTGTAGAAAATGCAGATTCACATTAACACGAGGCAAAATATACTGAAGAGTGACTTTCCCCAAAACTTTCACTTCAAATTTTACTCCTTTTAAAAATTGGAGTTTACTGAGTAGATCAGCCAATATTTTCATAGAAAATGATGAAACATTTAATTCTAATAGATTAACAAAAAGAATTCCATGCTCTCCCACATTGGACACTCTACTGTGTATTTCTCTGTGTCCTTTTTACTCATGAGGAGCTTAAAGCTCTTTTAACAGAACACTTCTCAGTGAGGATATGAAAGCATACGAATAGGAGCCTCGTGTTCTCAGCAGTCGAAGGCGGACTATTTACTCTTTTGCAACAACACAATAGAATTTCCTTAGAACCATGTGACAAATGGGTTGTCACAGAGTTTTTCTGTGATTTACTTATTGCTCCATAAATTACTCTCCATGCTAACATCAATCCAGTCAGCACAGTGGCGCCTGCACACTACTGACCACGTGACGATTCCCAGTTTCACCAGGGCTATGTGTAAGCAGAAAATTCATCACAGCCTGCTGCACACTAAGAGGCTAAAGCAGAAAAAAACCAGCAAATGTAAACCTTTCAGTGAAAAGCAGACGAAAGCTGTTTACACTTGCTATTTCTAGGAGCAGCTGGGACTGCAGCAGCCAGGTGGGAAAAAGGTCGAAAGGCAGGCAGCCTTCATTGCTAACATTAACAGAATACTCTGAAATAAGAGGATACCAGTGAAATCTCTTATTTGCCTGGTGATTTTGTTATCTCCAGAATGTTCAAAGGATTATGTGAGAAAACAGAACTTCCTCTGCCACTCCTCAGTGCCAGTACTTCAGGCTTGTTTCAAATCACAAGAAAGGGTAGCTAGTTACGGGCACTAAGCCGAAGGAAGTGAACTCCTACGAGAAATTTTCAGGATTCTGGCATAATATGCTTCTGGGTTTCTTGAATGGCAGACTCCATTTATTTAAAAAGTTCTATCTTTCTTTTAAAAGCAACTCAGTCTTTATTACTGTTGATTAAGGATGACACTCTGGTGCATACTGTTGTCACAACAACTCTGGTTAATATCCCAGGATTTTATTAAACATTAATGATGTCTTTGCTTTATAATTGCCCACTGGAGATTTCTTCCTTCCTGTTTTTCTCCCACACACTACTAGTGGTGGGCTGTGACTCTGAGGCCCCACCTGCCACAGCCTGACACAATAAAATTATGATAAATACTTCAAAGCTGGCTAAGCAAGACACACATATTCATGAAGAGAGAGAGTGTTTGCACTCACTGCTGTCTCCTTTGCCACGTCTACACTGGAGACCTGAGTGGTGGCTGTGTGAATGGTATGGACAGAACTAGCATTGGTACCAGTGGTTTCATGCATCCTCCTGCTTCACACTGTTCCCTGCAGCAGTGAGGACAGGATCTTGCAGCCTCTCAGGAATCTGTGGTAGAAGAGATTGACTGCTGCAACCCGCAGGGGAGTTCCCCAAAGTCCTTGGGCTTCAGAGCCACTTCCTGTTTGCCAGAGAATTTTTGAATAATTGGGTTCCCCAAACTGCTCAGATGTCGATATGGAAAAAATGCTCCTATTCTGCAGTGCTCCGTGCACACACACAGTCCCCAAAACAACAGTTGGTAACACAGAGAAAGAAGGATGCTCCTGTTCTTCAATTTTCTTTTTTTCTGTTACACCCCGCCCCCACTCCCGCCTTCTTTTTACAGTCCCCTCTGTTGTGATGGGAACCCAGTAACGTTAGAGGTCAGTGCAAGTTTTCTAACCTACAAGTATCCAAATTTGTTGATTCAAACAAGTTTATCTATGCCCTGCTGA